>NW_020185339.1:2713702-2723833 GCF_003031525.2 Neophocaena asiaeorientalis asiaeorientalis | reverse complement strand
CTCACTGTTGTGGCCTCTCTCGTTGTGGAGCACAGGCTCCGGATGTGCAGGCTCAGCGGCTATGGCTCACGGGTCCAGCTGCTCCGCGGCATATGGGATCTTCCCGGACCGGGGCACGACACGAACCCGTGTCCCCTGCATCGGCAGGCGGACTCTCAACCTCTGCGCCACCAGAGAAGCCCAGCCATGCTATTTTTAAGTTTTGTTTTCTGTTGCTCTTTTCTGGTAAAACTAGCTCCATGCTTCCACCCAGTGAGGTTTCTTCACAAAAGGACTAAAGAAAGAAGAGGAGAAAGAGAAGGAAGGGGAAAAAGAAGAATAAGAAGAGGGCAAGGAGAACAAAGAACAAGGAGGACAAGGAAGATGAAGGGGGAGAAAAAGAAAAAAAGCACTTTTTTCTTTCAAATCTTAGTTGGAAAACCTGAGTGTCTGCCTTTGACCCCAGGGCCATTTCCCCAAGGACAGCAACTGCTGAGCTGTACCCAAAAATGTCTGACCTCTGTTTAACAGACTGTGATCTTGCTATGGGCAGGAATCCTAGTAATACAAATGTCTGATTAGCAATACCAATCTAATATTGCATTTGACAATATTTCATTCTAATGCAGCAATTTAGAAAGACATGTATTTGAAGCTCCAATTTAATACTTTTTGAAAATACATTCAGAATGAGGCCATTTTAGTGCCTTCATATTTTAAAATTTCTTTTAGAGGCATTATTCTAGATGGATACAGAAGTATTTTATATAGAAAGATATCTAAAGAAAAATAATTTGCATAATTTTCCCCAATAGATGCAGTTTAAGTGAATTTCCAGAACTGGCAAATATGTAAATACCATTGATTCATTTATTCAATAAACATGTATTGAGCATATAACAGTGGTGGGAACTGGAAATATAAGGATGATGAAAAAAATGTGCTGCCCTCACAGAGTTTCCTTTATTGTGAGGAGACAGCATACAAACAAACAAAGAATATAATGTCAGACAGTGGAAAGAGTTGAAGAAAGTTAAAACATGTTAAAGGAATATTATAAATAATTTGGCCAGGGAATGTCTCTGAGCAAGTGACATCTGAGCAAGGAACAAAATGATACAGAGGAATAAGATGTTGTTGAAGAGCATTCCAGAATGAAGGTATACGGTGGGAAATGGCTGTGAGGTGGGCATGTATTCAAATAACAACACAACAGTAAATTGTACTTTTGCCAAGTAAGTATATAAGACCGAAAATTATAAAACATTTTGAAGGCAGTCACTGATTTCTTATAAAACATAGTTCCAATTTAACCAAACACTTTGAGAACCATCCATATTCTCCTAATTAAAGTAAATAGCAAGAGCTTATTAATAGTTTTATTTCAATTACTTTGAGGTGGTTATGAATTTTCAAGGCCATGTCCCTGGATACACAGACTAAAGTTTTTGTTTTTCTATAACTCACCTTCATCTTCATTTTGAATCAACACTTTTCTTGATGGAAAAGCATAATCTTATTCAATTCCAAGTCAGTTATTTCAGACCCTCTCCCTGAATGACATAAATTCAAGAAGGCTTACACAACACCATGACACAGAGGTAGGAGGTTGGAGGGAGAGGTAGGAAGTAGGAATGTTTTATTTTCTCATCTGTTGAAGTTCAAATTCCTGCTTGGTCTTTTGATATGTTCCTTTTATGACACTGGCAACTGCGGAAGAATTCTGCCTTCTCATTAAGTCAACAGCCGCATCACCCATGGTTGTTTTCTGCTCTGTATCATTGTTATCACTTTAAAGATCCTTTAGGTCCTCATCATGCTCAGATGCAAAAGAAAACAATGGTTGCTTCCCCTGTCCTTTGAGAGTATGTGATGATAAAAGATGCATCCCCAAATCTCCTTTCAGAGGAGGGTTTGGGGCCCAGATGTGGGGAATATGGTCAGCAGACAGTCTCTAGCTGTCAACCCCTTCTCAGTCAGTCGCAGACTCAGTGAGCTGTCCTGCCTGAGGTCACACATATTGCTGGATGGTCTATACCCAGTGAAGAGCAAGGTGGGGAGATAGAGACCCAGCCATCTCAGCCAGTCTAGGAAACTGACTGGCAATTCTTGTTCCAAAGCTTCCCATGAGGTTGGCCAAGGCTGTATCACAGACTTATCCTATCCTATCCTGTTTCTTCCCTCCTTCCTTTCAAAGATTTTAAACCCCTAATAAACATCTTGCACCCCAAACTCTGTCTTAGCATCTGCTTCTGGAGCACCTCACTTGTAAAAGGGTTTACATCAATTTGTTGAGCCTACCACACCCTCTTCTGCCCAGGCATCTGATACAATTGTTCTGGTTCTATTTTCCTACACCATGGTTATTAGATGGATGTGCCATTCTGCCACCCAGGCAACCAGGGGGAATGTCTGCTTTAATCTCCCAAACTCAGAGAGGGGGATGATTTTTACCACCCAGCTTAGAACTAACACCAGAATGGGAGGCAAAGCATGAGGGTCCTTCCCAGTGAAATCATTCATTCTCAGCAATTTCTTTCTTCTGCAACCCTTCTCTCCTGAGACCTCAGAACTGCAACTGTAAAAATTGGTTTAGCAAGAATTCTCCCACACATGCATTCAGATTCTGGATCATGGCTTTTTGTCTAACTTTAAAAGTAAAAATGCGTACTTTTTTTCTGTTCCAGGACAGCTCACCCCCCACCCTCAAATGATGGGTGAATCATGTTTAGCAGCCGGAGTTAAAGGGAAGGGAGAAGGTCACAGAGTAAAAGTAAATTCACAATAAAAGAAACATACGTTTCCAGTGAGATCCAACCTCCATCTCTCTGGGGCAGTCACAGGACACACACCTAACCAGTCTAAGCCCTTCCCTGGGCTTCTTAATAACTGGAACAGAATGTGGGACACAGAGTTTTAATACCTAATGACTAAGCTGCAAGAAGTCCTAGATACTGCTAGGCGTCATGTACACCCCTCCCCTGCTCCTGGGCATAGAAAACTCACCTGCGTGCCAAAACGCAGAGGAAAGGCAAGATAAAAGATCTAGGAGATCAGACAAAACCATCCTGATGACATTCAATCCCCTGAATCAGTCAGTACCTATGGACCCCAGAATTATCCTATTCCTGCTTTCCTGAAGCTGATGTTTGGCTACACCTTGGACTCTAAAACCTCTCCCAGAATCCTTCCAATATTTTTTTCCATAAGTTGGTATAAGCTGGGGTTCATTATATGGAAACAAAATAATACACCTTACAAAAATCACTGGAACATTTGAATGTCCAGTGGTGACTTTTGGCCTGTGAAATGTACCCACTTACACACACACACACACACACACACACACACACACACACACACACACACACAGAAGATTCTAGGCCAAGGAATAATCTGATCTCTGAATGACAACTTAATACACTCACATACTCCCAACTCAAAATATTTATTTCCACCTGTTATTCCTGGGCAATTTGTGTCAGTATCATTTGCTTATAAGAGCTGAGAAAGATGTACTTGATTTTCCTAGTGTTGAGTGTCATATGTATTGATACTTCCTTAAGGGAGTCCAAACATTTCTGGAAAAAATTAGTTTTCTAGTAATGCACTTACCAATGAGAGCATTCAATGATTCCAAAAATCGCTGGTTCTTAATATTGGTTCTTATTTTCCATCTTTGACATCACCTAGTCATTTTCACACATCCCCTGAAGAAGAATTCATCATTTCAATGATTCCTGATAGCATAATATATTCTCCAGTGTCTGTAATTCAAATTTCACTTTGAAAACTTTCTCAGCTGCTTGTGATTGAGATTGATAGACCTAAATGACCGTGGCTGCTGTAGAAGCCCAGAAGAGCTCTAAATTTTGGCTCTTATTCCTATGCATGTGATTCTTAAAGGAGCTCTGTCCAACAGAACACAACTATTCACTCCTTGTGGATAATAAAACCTCAAGAACCACATTTAAGGTGAGATGCCTTTACTAAGAGAGTGGGTATGTCACGATGTAACAAATGCAACCAACTGCCACAACTTAACACTCCATGAATTGTGTAGTTAAGTGGTGACAAAGATGGTATTTGCTGTTCTTTGTGTATCTCAACTGCAAGACTATTGATAAACCTAGACATCTAACCTAAAACCTAGATATTTAAGCCAGGTATCTAACCTAAAAATAAGAATACCTGACTGTGCTGGAACTGTCAGTCCCTAAAAATAGACTTTGCCCTATTTTTGAATGAGGAATTCACCATCACTCAGCCTACCTTGAACCTCATCTTCCTCACCTGCCAGCAACACAGACTGATCTAGTTGCCTAATTGATTCGCTGATATCCGCATGAACTCCTGTTTGCACCCATAAACATATTCCATTACTGGTATTCTTCAGTATGTGCATTTCTGTCTATAGGTCCTTTCCATGAAGGTCCATGGACACCTTTTCTGATGATGCCACAGCCTTACCTGGAGCCATAACACACTCCACAATATCTGTCTGGACTTTTCTTCACCCATGTTTGCCATCTGGTAATTCAATAAGTACTAATTGTGATGTCCATACCTGGGGGAGAGACTACCCTGAAAAATTCCAAAGCTTTTCCTACTCTTCAGGCCAACATACATGGCAGAACCACAGGGGAATACATTAGTGAACTTAATTGCTTTTGTGCCAGCATCATTATCAAGGACTCTTTCCACAAAATGACCCATTTGATATCCTGCTTGAAATCAGTCACCATAGTCAAAATGTTCTCTAGTTGGTATGATAGATCTGAATACACAGCCTCACAAAGTAGATATTTAGGATTACAGGAATGGTCATTTTCTATTTGTGAAATGCTCTCATAAATAAAACCAAATTAAAGCTTCCTTATAACACCATAATGCCAATAATTTCTACCCAGGACTAGGCACATAAATAATAGCTATTGAAAATGATAATAACCATGACAGTTATAGTTTGAAATATTCAGCATATATTTCCTAATTGCCTACAATATATCATGCTAGAATATAGAGAATCAATAATGATGAAATAATTTGGATGTCTACTGTCATGGAATTTAGAGACTACCAAAAAAGACCAATGAACAGTCAACTACAAATAAATGTCTTTTAGTGACATAATAGAGGAAATAAGAAGTACAGGATGCTATAAGAGCACGTAATGGAAATGAATTGTGGGGAGGGAGGGTCAAGAGAAGCTCCTTGGAGGAAGTGGTACTTAAATTCAATCCTGAAAAATTAGACAATTATCAAAGGAGTTGAGGTGAAGGGGAGAGATGAGAAAGAATCTGTGTTCCAAGCAGAGGGATCAGTGTGGTAAAAAGGCTGGATGTGAAAAACAAAACAACAAACTTGGAGAACTTAAGGAAATTCATTCTAGTGGCACAAAAAAAACCGCATGAGAAGGAAAGAACTGGATGGGCAAGTACGGGGCAGATAATGAAATTCATTTAGTAAAAGACACGCTAAGAGAATTAGAATTTATGCCAAGAGCAATGGGAAATCACTAAAGGGTTTTTATACAATGGTATAATAAGATTTGTGATTTAGAAAGGATGGCATGGATACAATGTGGAAAATGTCCTATAAGAACACAGAACTATCCTCATCACTGCCATAATAAACTCTACTGCTTTTTGAATCCACTTTCTACTGCCCATTAATGTAAATGCATTTCTTGCAATATGGTAAAGTAGAAAATCTAAAAGCCCTCAAACTACAAAACCCATAAGACATTGAATAGATATAAAAAACATTTTTAAATACATAGTAGGTCAGAAGAAAATATCAACATTTCAAGGAAATTTGAAAAAATGAGTAATTCAAACATGAAGAGTAAACTAAAATTCAAAACTGTGAACACCAAGTTGGTACTGTGCATGGGTAGAATGTACTGCTGCTCTAACCAAGAGCCTTATGGATTACCTGCCTTGAGCCCTTGCCCCTCCCCTATAAAACTAGTATCCTCACAGGGGGCACCTTCATGCAAAATGAAAAGCTATAAAAATGCACCCATGAGAGGAAAATGAAAAGGTAGCATATCTGTTCTCCTAGTCTGGTTCTGTAAGAGAGAGGAAAAGAAATCTGTGCTAAGAATTTGTGATCACAGGCCTGACCTCAGTCCACGTTTGGTGTTTGAATTCCCATGACTTGCTGAATCCAAATCTCCAGAGCTTGAAATTAATATAAAATTTTGCCCAGTGGCTGATAAATTTTTAAGACTCTTGGTAGAATTAAATGCAAAAGTCATTCTTAAAGGATACGCCCCAAGTCCGGGCAATAGATGATTGCCTGCAAAGGATGAGCAGTCCAAAATTAGAAAGCACACAAGGAAACTATCCATTGAGAGCAAAAATCAGCAGATACTATAAACAGCAGATAAGACCCCCAAGACTTCAGATAATAGAACAATCTTATATAAAACACTAAGTGTATTTAAATGATTAAGTGTATATAGAAGGGAATAGAAAATCTAAATAAAAATAACAAATACAATCAGAAAAATCCAAGCAGATTTGGAAAAGAGCCAAATATACGTTTTATTTATTTATTTATTTTATTCAAACAGAAAGTTACAAAAATATAATCATCCTTATCAGTTCACTCAGTCCCATGGAATTCATTTTTTTATCTTGATCTTTTGTTAGCACTTTTATGAATTCATCAGTTTTCCATTAGAGTTCTGAAAATGCTTATTCATTCAGTTCAGCAATATAGTCAGTTACCAGAAACCTGTACTTGTCAGAGTCTTTTCCATGAATTCCTTGAAGATGAAACCCTTTTATAGGAACATTATTGCAAAAGCATCAGAGTACACCCAGAACTGTCTGTATATGACAAAAGACCTAAAAATGACCACAGTTAAAGATTTGATGAAAGTTCATAATAATGCAATTGACAAGGAAATTTAGTTATTTCTGAGATACACATTTTAAAATAATAACTAGAATTATGATTTATTATAACAGAACATACAAGATTTTTAGGAATTTCATGTAATGTCTGAAACATTTATATTAACATATTTCCATACAAATAACCCAAAGAAAGTTTAGTATTAGTTTCTTTTTTTTACGGTACGCGGGCCTCTCACTGTTGTGGTCTCTCCCGTCGCGGAGCACAGGCTCCGGACGCGCAGGCCCAGCGGCCATGGCCCGCGGGCCCAGCCACTCCGCGGCATGTGGGATCCTCCCGGACCGGGGCACGAACCCACGTCCCCTGCATCGGCAGGCGGACTCCCAACCACTGTGCCACCAGGGAAGCCCTAGTATTAGTTTTTAATTTAATTTAATTTATTTTTTTTATAAGCAGGTTCTTATTAGTCATCAATTTTATACCCTTCAGTGTATACATGTCAATCCCAATTCATCACACCACCATCCCCACCCCTACTTTCCCCCCTTGGTGTCCATATGTTTGTTCTCTACATCTGTGTCTCAACTTCTGCCCTGCAAACCAGTTCATCTGTACCATTTTTCTAGGTTCCACATACATGCGTTAATATACGATATTTGTTTTTCTCTTTCTGACTTCATTCTGTGTGACAGTCTCTAGATCCATCCACATCTCAACAAATGACCCAATTTCGTTCCTTTTTATGGCTGAGTAATATTCCATCGTATATATGTACCACAACTTCTTTATACATTAGTCTGTCAATGGGCATTTAGGTTGCTTCTATGTACAGGCTATTGTAAATAGTGCTGCAATGAACATTGGGGTGCATGTGTCTTTTTGAATTATGGTTTTCTCTGGGTATATGTTTTAGGATTCTCTATGTATAGTATCATGTCATCTGCAAACAGTGACAGTTTTATTTCTTCTTTTCCAATTTGGATTCCTTTTATCTCTTTTTCTTCTCTGATTGCCATGGCTAGGACTTCCAAAACAGTGTTGAATAATAGTTGTGAGAGTGGACATCCTCGTCTTGTTCCTGATCTTAGAGGAAATGCTTTCAGTTTTTCACCATTGAAAATGATGTTTACTGTGGGTTTGTCATATATGGCCCTTATTATGTTGAGGTATGTTTCCTCTATGCCCACTTTCTAGAGAGATTCTATCATAAATGGGTGTTGAATTTTGTCAAAAGCTTTTTCTGCATCTATTGAGATGATCATATGGTTTTTATCCTTCAATTTGTTAATATGGTGTATCATATTGATTGATTTGCATATCTTGAAGAATTCTTGCATCCCGGAGATAAATCCCACTTGATCATGGTTTATGATCCTTTTAATGTGTTGTTGGATTCTGTTTGCTAGTATTTTGTTGAGGATTTTTGCATCTATATTCATCAGTGATATTGGTCTGTAATTTTCTTTTTTTGTAGTATCTTTGTCTGGTTTTGGTATCAGGGTGATGGTGGCCTCATAGAATGAGTTTGGGAGTGTTCCTTCCTCTGCAATTTTTGGGAAGAGTTTGAGAAGGATGGGTGTTAGCTCTTCTCTAAATGTTTATAGAATTGACCTGTGAAGCCATCTGGTCTTGGATTTCTGTTTGTTGGAAGATTTTTAATCAAAGTTTCACTTTCATTACTTGTGATTTGTCTGCTCATATTTTCTATTTCTTCCTGGTTCAGTCTTGGAAGGTTATACCTTTCTAAGAATTTGTCCATTTCTTCCACGTTGTCCATTTTATTGACATAGAGTTGCTTGTAGTAGTCTCTTAGGATGCTTTGTATTTCTGCGGTGTCTGTTGTAACTTCTCCTTTTTCATTTCTAATTTTATTGACTTGAGTCCTCTCCCTCTTTTTCTTGATGAGTCTGGCTAATGGTTTATCAATTTTGTTTATCTTCTCAAAAAAACAGCTTTTAGTTTTACTGATCTTTGCTATTGTTTTCTTTGTTTCTATTTCATTTATTTCTGCTCTGATCTTTATGATTTCTTTCCTTCTGCTAACTTTGGGGGTTTTTTGTTCTTCTTTCTCTAGTTCCTTTAGGTATAAGGTTAGATTGTTTATTTGAGATTTTTCTTGTTTCTTGAGGTAGGCTTGTATAGCTATAAACTTCCCTCTTGGAACTGCTTTTGCTGCATCCCATAGGTTTTGGATCGTCATGTTTTCATTGTCATTTGTCTCTAGGTATTTTTTGATTTCCTCTTTGATTTCTTCAGTGATCTCTTGGTTGTTTAGTAACGTATTGTTTAGCTTCCATATGTTCTGTTTTTTACGTTTTTTTCCCCTGTAATTCATTTCTAATCTCATAGTGTTGTGGTCAGAAAAGATGCTTGATATGATTTCAATTTTCTTAAATTTACTGAGGCTTGATTTGTGACCCAAGATGTGATCTATCCTGGAGAATGTTCCATGCGCACTTGAGAAGAAAGTGTAATCTGCTGTTTTTGGATGGAATGTCCTATTAATACCACTTAAATCTATTTGGTCTATTATGTCATTTAAAGCTTGTGTTTCCTTATTAATGTTCTCTTTGGATGATCTGTCCATTGCTGTAAGTGAGGTGTTAAAGTCCCCCACTAGTATTGTGTTACTGTTGATTTCCTCTTTCGTAGCTGTCATGTTATGTATACATATGACTTATGTATTGAGGTACTCCTATGTTGGGTGCATATATATTTATAATTGTTATATCTTCTTCTTGGATTGATCCCTTGAACATTATGTGGTGTCCTTTCTTGTCTCTCTTAACATTCTTTATTTTAAAGTCTATTTTATCTGATATGAGTATTGCTACTCCAGCTTTCTTTTGATTTCCATTTGCATGGAATATCTTTTTCCATCCCCTCACTTTCAGTCTGTATGTGTCCCTAGGTCTGAAGTGGGTCTCTTGTAGACAGCATATATATGGGTCTTGTTTTTGTATCCATTCAGCAAGCCTGTGTCTTTTTGTTGGAGCATTTAATCCATTCACGTTTAAGGTAATTATCAATATGTATGTTCCTATGACCATTTTCTTAATTGTTTTTGATTTGTTTTTGTAGGTCCTTTTTTTCTCTTGTGTTTCCCACTTAGAGAAGTTCCTTTAGCATTTGTTGTAGAGCTGGTTTGGTGGTGCTGAATTCTCTTAGCTTTTGCTTGTCTGTAAAGCTTTTGATTTCTCCATCGAATCTGAATGAGATCCTTGCTGGGTAGAGTAATCTGGGTTGTAGGTTCTTCCCTTTCATCACTTTAAGTATATCATGCCA
>NW_020185339.1:2708383-2712128 GCF_003031525.2 Neophocaena asiaeorientalis asiaeorientalis | reverse complement strand
TGTCATTTAAAGCTTGTGTTTCCTTATTAATGTTCTCTTTGGATGATCTGTCCATTGCTGTAAGTGAGGTGTTAAAGTCCCCCACTAGTATTGTGTTACTGTTGATTTCCTCTTTCGTAGCTGTCATGTTATGTATACATATGACTTATGTATTGAGGTACTCCTATGTTGGGTGCATATATATTTATAATTGTTATATCTTCTTCTTGGATTGATCCCTTGAACATTATGTGGTGTCCTTTCTTGTCTCTCTTAACATTCTTTATTTTAAAGTCTATTTTATCTGATATGAGTATTGCTACTCCAGCTTTCTTTTGATTTCCATTTGCATGGAATATCTTTTTCCATCCCCTCACTTTCAGTCTGTATGTGTCCCTAGGTCTGAAGTGGGTCTCTTGTAGACAGCATATATATGGGTCTTGTTTTTGTATCCATTCAGCAAGCCTGTGTCTTTTTGTTGGAGCATTTAATCCATTCACGTTTAAGGTAATTATCAATATGTATGTTCCTATGACCATTTTCTTAATTGTTTTTGATTTGTTTTTGTAGGTCCTTTTTTTCTCTTGTGTTTCCCACTTAGAGAAGTTCCTTTAGCATTTGTTGTAGAGCTGGTTTGGTGGTGCTGAATTCTCTTAGCTTTTGCTTGTCTGTAAAGCTTTTGATTTCTCCATCGAATCTGAATGAGATCCTTGCTGGGTAGAGTAATCTGGGTTGTAGGTTCTTCCCTTTCATCACTTTAAGTATATCATGCCACTCCCTTCTGGCTTGTAGAGTTTCTGCTGAGAATTCAGCTGTTAACCTTATGGGAGTTCCCTTGTATATTATTTGTTGTTTTTCCCTTGCTGCTTTCAATAATTTTTCTTTGTCTTCAATTTTTGCCAGTTTGATTATTATGTGTCTCTGTGTGTTTCTCCTTGGGTTTATCCTGTATGAGACTCTCTGCACTTCCTGGACTTGGGTGGGTATTTCCTTTCCCATGTTAGGGAAGTTTTCGACTATAATCTCTTCACATATTTTCTCAGGTCCTTTCTCTCTTCTCCTTCTGGGACCTCTATAACGTGAATGTTGTTGCATTTAAAGTTGTCCCAGAGTTCTCTTAGGCTGTCTTCATTTCTTTTCATTCTTTTTTCTTTATTCTGTACCACAGCAGTGAATTCCACCATTCTGTCTTCCAGGTTACTTACCTGTTCTACTGCCTCAGTTATTCTGCTATTTATTCCTTCTAGTGTAGTTTTCATTTCAGTTATTGTATTGTTCATCTCTGTTTGTTTGTCCTTTAATTCCTCTAGGTCTTTGTTAAACATTTCTTGCATCTTCTTGATCTTTGCCTGCATTCTTTTTCCGAGGTCCTGGATCATCTTCACTACCATTATCTCCACTTCATTTAGTTGTTTTTATGGGGTTTTATCTTGTTCCTTCATCTGGTACATAGCCCTCTGCCTTTTCATCTTGTCAGTCTTTCTGTGAATGTGGTTTTTGTTCCACAGACTGCAGGATTGTAGTTCTTCTTGCTTCTGCTGTCTGCCCTCTCCAAATATAAGCTTTAGAAATTCAAATTTTAATCGAGAGTAAAAACGAAAGTTAAATGAAGCTGAAAACATGATTAATGAATTGTTAATGCTGAGAAAATTACCAAGAAAGCAATGACTATAAATAAGAATAATGTTAATTTAGGGGATATAAAGTCAAGGTGGAAGTAAAAACATTTGATCACAATAACATGGAAGACATGATGGGAGTTAATAAAGAGAAAACATTCTAAATCAGTTATATTCTTTGGGGAAAATGCAGAAATTTGGATCTCTTTAAACTTGTTTAAATATATATGTTAAAATTTTAAGGGTAACATTTAAAAGAAATAAATAATCTCATTTCAGTGGAAGTACATAATTTTCAAATGAATAGAAAGATTAAAAGACTTAAGGTAATCTCTGTCAATCCAATAGAACACATAAGGAAAATGTAAGCATAGGAAATAATAACATAAAATAAAATGGTCAAAATAAATGAAAATAACAATTACAATACACATAAATGTAATTTTTATTTATTTATTTAATTTTTTTTGTGGTATGTGGGCCTCTCACTGCTGTGGCCTCTCCCGTTGCAGAGCACGGGCTCTGGATTCGCAGGCTCAACAGCCATGGCTCACTGGCCCAGCCGCTCCGCGGCATGTGGAATCTTCCTGGACAGGGGCATGAACCCATGTCCCCTGCATCGGTAGGCGGACTCTCAACCACTGCGCCACCAGGGAAGCCCATAAATGTAATTTTTAAATCCCTAAAACATATGGGCCCCCCAAAAATGCAGATGAAAGGATAAAGGAAAAAAGGACAGCAGATGCTGTCAAATAAAAACAAGAAATACTAATAAAAAGAAAAATAGGGCTTCCCTGGTGTGAAAAAAAAAAAAAAAAAAAAAGAAAAATAGCATAAAACAAAACAGAATTTATAGACAAAAGAAAAAATATGTAAAAGTATTATCAGGCATAAGGAGTGATTGAATGATAAAAAGAAAGATTTTGACAGGAAGATGTTATAGTTATAAACTAAACTATATGTATATACCTAATAACATAACTTCAAAGCATTCTAAGTTCTTATTTAATTGGCACAGCAAACTCATAAACTGGGTATTGTTAGTGTGTACATTTTACAGACGGAGAAACTCAGACACAAAGAGGTAAATAATTTGCCCAGACTCACACATCTAGTACACGATAGAGCTGGGACATACCCATTTGTACCACAGTCATTCAAGATTCAAAAGGTCATAAAAAAAAATAAGAGTGGAAAGCAACTCCCACAATTTATGACAAAAACAACGAATTCTTCTTTGATATTTTAGACAAAAAGTAGAAAATGAACATATGTTTCCTGGTTATCAAGCTACAGGCTGACCTGAGTGTTTTCATGGAGTCCTTCCTCTCAGCTCCTACAGCACTATGTCCACTCCTCTGGCACCTTACTGTTGCCTCATATGGTTAATTGCCTTAAATATATTACAAGGTCTTTGAGTTTAGAAGCCATGGCTTAGAGTTCTTTGTTGCATCCAGAGTACCTTATAGAATATATTATACCTAAACTATATATACATCTTTCAGCCAGTGTCTGACAAACAGCAGGTAATCAATAAATGTTAGCTCTCTGAACCTCAAAATGGGGTGGCATGAATGAGTTCCATAAGTCAGGCAGACAGGTTTGAATACCACCTCTGCTACTACTTAGCTCTGTGACATAGGTCAATTTTCTCAATTTCTTTGAAATGTGGTTATCTCATCTGTTAAGAGTCACACAGTATATCCACCTTAGTGCTATAAGCATTAGTGAGAATAGTGTGTGAATAGACACTGATACATTGTAGGAGCTCAGTAAATATTACTTATACTCTCCCTCCATTAGAAAACTGATTTTATATGGTCTCCATCCTAGAGTTTTGTATTAGGCTTCTCCAGAGAAACAGAACCAATAGAGGCTGAGAAGTCCCACAATCTGTCCTGCAAACTGGAGAGCCAGGAGGCCAGTGGCATAATTCAGTGGCCTGAGAGCCAGAGAGCTGATTGTATAGATTCTAGGTCTAAAGCCTTGAGAATCCAGAGCACTAAGGGCAGGAGAAGTTCAATGTTCCAGGCAGACAAAAACTGAATTCAACCTTCCCTGCCTCTTTTTTTTTTTTTTTTTGGTATAAGGGCCTCTCACTGTTGTGGCCTTTCCCATTGCGGAGCACAGGCTCTGGACGCGCAGGC
>NW_020185339.1:2676033-2707711 GCF_003031525.2 Neophocaena asiaeorientalis asiaeorientalis | reverse complement strand
TTGCTGTACGTGGGCCTCTCACTGTTGTGGCCTCTCCCATTGCGGAGCACAGGATCCGGACACGCAGGCTCAGCAGCCGTGGCTCACGGGCCTAGCCGCTCCACGGCATGTGGGATCTTCCAGGACCAAGGCACAAACCCGTGTCCCCTGCATCAGCAGGCGGACTCTCAATGACTGCACCCCCAGGGAAGCCCTCTTTTTTTTTTTTTTAAGTTAATTAATTAATTAATTTGGTTGCTCCAGGTCTTAGTTGTGGCTCACAGGCTCCTTAGCTGCGGCTTGCCAGCTCCTTACTTGTGTCACATGGGCTCCTTAGTTGTGGCATGCAAACTCTTAGTTGCAGCATGCACATGGGATCTAGTTCCCTGACCAGGGATCGAACCTGGGCCCCCTTCATTGGGAGCATGGAGTCTTAACCACTGCACTACTGGGGAAGTCGCAGAATTCAATTCAAGCCCTCAGTGGATTGGAGGATGCCCACCCTCATTGGGAAGGGTCATCTGCATTACTCAGTTCACCAATTCAAACGCTAATCTCTTCCAGAAACGTCCTCACAGACGCACCCAGAAATAAGGTTTAACCAGCTATCTGGACATCCCATGGCCCAGTCATGTTGACACGTAAAATTAATCATCACACTTTATTACAGACATTAGGTCCAGAGTCAACAAGAGAATTGCTCTTGTATCTTCCCGAGTATGAAATGTGAAACACAGATCTCATCGACAGCGCAGTCTCAAAATATCAGCAGTAGTCCATTAACACCAAACGATTTTTTGAAACACAATTTTAATGGACAGGATCTAAATTCAGAATGGATGAACATAGTTATTGTGACCACTACATTTTAGCAAACTGAAGCTACTTAGACAATAATAAGCAGCTCACACAGAAAAGAAGTGCTTCAGAAACATTAGAGGAATAAGATGACAGAGAATGACTAAAAGGTAGAGAATAATGCAGCCAGATGAAAAGTCCAGCACCAGCAAGTTCACCCTAGTGTGCTGCAATCAGGAACAGAGAGTTTTCTGTGTGAGGTGAGTGTATTTTAATTAGGTACATTTAGGCAGATAGTGCATATAAAGTTGGGTTGTTGACACTACGAATTCTACAAATAGCAACCTGTTTGAATAATAAGGAAAAAAGTGTGCATATTTTCAAACTGCATTTCTCTAGATTGGACCCGCCACAGCAAGACCACAGATTTACAGGTTTTATTCTGAAAGAATAAACTTTCCTTATAATAAAAGAGAAGGGTCCTCAGGCCCTGAGCCTTCTGACCTCTACCTTCAGTCAGATCCAAGAAGTAAACCAAAATTGGGGGAAGCTTATCAACTGTTATGAAACATAGAACTTAATCTATTTTATGAAATTTCTTTGTACTAGTGTTTGTGTCTAATACATCTTAGTACTGCCAGCACCTGGCATCATATGTAGTAGGGTTGTTGCTTCAGTATATTACTGAATTAGCCTAATTATGTTAAAAATAAACATCTATACTCAAACCATTTGAAACTCAAGTCAAACGTTGAAACTCATGCTCAACAAAGGATAAAAAATTTTGAACCCATCAAGCCAGTTGGTAATCAGCCTGTCTCAACATTTCTCTTTGGTGTCTGTAAATTCTATTTTTCTCTGATTGATCACAGATTCCAATCCTCCCTCTTTAAATATGCTTCCACCAAAGTATAAGAAAAATATATTTACTCGTGGAACTCCTGGCTTGACGATACTTGGAAATCTCTCTCCTAGAACCCAATAATAAGGCATTTTGTTGTTCACAACTTGCAAATGTTGCTATGCAACCACATGGAGGGAAGGCGGGGTTTCAAGCCATAGGATATAGGCACAAGAATTGAGGTGTTAGAATAAAATTATTTGAATGTGTATGTGTGTGTGCAGGCAAATACTGTTTAACTTATCAAACAGGGCTTCCCTGGTGGCGCAGAGGTTGCGAGTCCGCCTGCCGATGCAGGGGACACGGGTTCGTGCCCCGGTCCGGGAGGATCCCACATGCTGCGGAGGAGCTGGGCCCGTGAGCCAGGGCGGCTGAGCCTGCGCGTCCGGAGCCTGTGCTCCGCAACGGGAGAGGCCACAGCAGTGAGAGGCCCGCGTACAGCAAAAAAAAAAAAAGAAAAAATTTATCAAACAGTAATAAGCTGTAAGTATAAAGCAGTGTTTCTGTGAGGAAACAAAATGAGCCAGAAGAAGCAGATTTTCTAGTTAGAAGCTTATAAAGTTCTTACAGTTAATTAGGCCTATCTTTTAATTTGGTGTCACACTCAAACCGCAGCATAGGCGTAAGGCGAAAAAGAAAAGAACAGTGGGTGGACACTTAGCAACCAAGTTGGGCAGGCAGCACACACCAGTATAACTCTCTTTTTTTTCTTCTTCCATTGTGGGTAGGAAGAGTGTAAGAATATATAGAACCAGAATTTTTACTAAACCATGTGTGACAGTCATTGTAACAAGATGGAATTCATGATATTCAGAACCTCACACTTTTAGGCAAGCAAAATTTAAGGATACACTGAGAAATATGTGTGAACAGAGCCTACATGATCTGTAAAGGCAAAAGCAAAACGGAGGAGTTCAAATGGTAGTTTTCTTCTCCTACCGAAATAGATTCCCCCAAACACCCCAAAGCTTTATGTGCTGAAAAAGTTCTTTTAAAATTTTTCTCACTTGGGAAAATAGTAGTATAAATGAAATTGTTTTCCTAGAATCTGGTTGAGCAATTGCACTGCCTTTATCCTTGCCCTTCAGCTAAAGACCACCAGAAACACATCTATAATTGAACAAGTTGGGTTTATCATTCGCTGAAGCAAAGAGGGAAGCTGCATGGGGAACTGTGGATCATCTCAGTAAGGGGGTGTTAGAATGTATTAGAGGGTTTGGGCTTTGGCTGGGAGCTTTTGAGGAGAGTCTAAGAAAGCAGGGCTTCACTCTAGATGCTATCAGAAAGCAGGGATGTTTCTGTGGTTGGGTATCGCAATAAAGCTCATCTGTATGGACAGCCCACCAAAGTAAGGCTAAAGCTGTAATTGGTAATGAAGTAGCAGCCCTCATGTTAGCAAGGGGAGGGGGATGCTTGCCATTTTGTGGCTAGCACAGTGACCTTGTTTTCGTATGTGCTTAAAAAGTTATGAGGTGTCCTTGTTTTGTCTCACTCTGTCATGGTCTTAGAGTGGCCTTGTCTGATGTTGGTGTTTTATTGTTTCTGTGCAATGGGAGAACCACTAGCTGTAAGTACCAGGCCAGCACCAAATAACTCTGAAGCCTAGAGCTGTGTCACAACAGTTCCCCAATGTCAAGGGCTACTTTTTTCTTTCTCACCTCTGAATGCTTTTGGAATAATAAATCTTTTACTTATTGTGAAATTAGAATGTACATATGAACTAGGCTTGAGATCTTTGGGTACCATGTTGGATTTACCATACGAAGCAAAAGACTTACCACCACACATTATATGATCTTCTTTCGTTCACATTATCATAGATCTGTTTTCTCTGGAAATCAACACAGTCCCCTCTGCTCAGTAACTAGACTGCCTATAAATATAAGTGACAAGCACACCCCTACTGATTAAATTACTACAACAGTCAACATTTATGTAGTCCTTATTTACAGAAGAGCTTTATATCACCTTTTCTGTTATTCCTCACAAAAAGAAGACTATGGATGACCTAAAGAGAGCAGGTGGCTTTCCAGAAGGCACAGATTAGAGGGGCTGAAACATGAAGTCGCATTCTGAACTGAGAATCCATTCTTAGTATGTTCACCCTTAAATTTGTACAAACTAATGTCGAACAGCATGGTGGCTGAGAGAGCAGCTCTGAGACCAGGCCACCTCCTTGTGTTTTCTCTTCTGCCACTCACTACCTTTGTGACCTTGAGAAAGCTGTTCCACCTGTCGGTGCCTCAGTGTTCATGTAGTATGAGCTAGATACTAAGAAAAGAGAATTTTTCATGGTATCTAGCTCACAGGTTTGTTTCAAAGATTAAATAAGTCAGTATGTGAAATGAGTTGAGAACACTGCAGACTCATCATTAGCATTTATTAAGTGTTAGCTATGGTTCCAGTACCTCAGAATGTGACTTTGTTGAAGATTTGGCCATTAAAGGGTTAATTAAGTTAAAATGAGGCCATTAGGGTGAACCCTAATCCAATCTGAATGGAGCCCTTATAAGAAGAGGAAATTTGGACACGTAGAGAAACACCAGAGCTGCATGTGCCCAGAGAAAAAACTATGTGAGGATACAGCCAGAAGGTGGCCATCTGCAAGGCAAGCAGTGAGGTCTCAGAAGACACCAAACCTGCTGACACCTTGATCTTGGGCTCCCAGCCCCTAGAACTTGAGAAAATAAATTTCTGTTGTTTAAGCCACCCCGTCTGTGGTATTTTGCTATGGCGGCCCTAGCAAACTAATGCAGACACAATTGTGAATGTTAGCCATTACTAATGGTTGAACAATCCCAACAGATTTGTTTCCAGCTCTTAAAATTTGTACATGAAGATATTGATGAGATACTGAAAGAGAACACAAAATTACTCTTTCCAATTTTTAAGAGCTGATATCTTCTCTTAGATTTTTTAACTGTTGATTTCTTTCAAGCTTTTCATAAAGATCTCTTTCCTCCTGTCCTCACAGATTCCACCTTATATATACCTGTATATAAAAGTATACATTTATTGCTTCATGCATTTAAATTAGTATATGATATAATCCACGTAGTGAAGATAAAAGGAGAACAGTTAAAGAGGAATAGAAGGATGATAAAGCCATAAATAAGTCTGTAACTAAGCTATAAACGAAAGCTAGACCATGACCAGTCACCAGGAAAAGATTCCTTCTGTTAGCGCTTTTGTTTTGGAAATTAGCAAGACCCAGTAAAGAGATTTTTACAATCCACAGCCACATACCTTCCAGCCTCTGCTGGAAGAGACACTTACGTCTACTCTGGACATAGAAAGTTAATCCATGCAGATACTGGGAATGCTCAACCAGTTCTGACAATAAAAATGTTCTTCCGGTATTGGCATATCTGAGAACAGTTACTTCCAATGAAGCCTCTCAGCCATGCAATCCTAGGTCACCTAAAACAAGGCCAGCTTCTTCACATGTCTGCAAATCTCTCTTTATCCCTTATTTTTCTTTGCTAATCTCCTGTTCCTTCTTCCCTCAAGCTGTTGACTCTACTATTTCCACTGTACATTCTAGCACCTCGCTCCATTACTGTTTAGGGGGAAAAAAGAACTTGGAGTCAGAAGAACCAAGTTTGAGAAATGGCAGCTGTGTGAAATCACCTAAGCTAATTATTCCTTCTATTTCTCTGCTTATTCCTCTGTAAACTCAGGGAGTGCTGGCCAGGAAATAAATTAAGAAAAGAAGTATATTGTATGGAAAAAATATAAAAATAATAAATATAGTATAGAAAAACATACATTAAATATATTGTATACAAAAATGTAAATGTTATATATAGTACAAATATATATATATGTTTAGGAAAATATAAATTGTATATATTACATTAAAAAGGCATCAAGTCATTAATTTCATATTTTCATCAGAATCTATGTAAATTATCAGAGACAGAAAAGAGAAAACAAAGAAAGAATATGGATAGACCATGGAATACTGTGGATTCTTTTACTTACGAGAGTAAGGGTAGCCAAGAACAACAAGGAAACCAATCAAGTTGAGTTAAATGTCTCTTGCAAAATTGCAATGTACAAAAAAGCCTCTCCTGGTTGTCCTGGCAATAGACACCAACCCCACTCCTACTTACGGCAATAGCATTAAAATAAGAAAAAGCACAAGTAAATAGAGCAAGCATTAATTAGAAGTAGATCCATAAAAGGATAATGAAAGAACTGGGGAGGAGTGTGAGAAAGATTGTATCACCAAGACTGATGTCATTATGGGGGAGAATATGACCCGTGTATAAATGGACTAACTTGAACCTGTGAACTTGAGAAACCATCTGGACCTATTCCTTCTCTCACTGTTATTTAGGCTAGGCTGCTGAAATAAAGAGAGTTAACAATAATTGAGTAGCTTTAAGAAGACAAAAGTGTATTTCTCTCATCTGATTGTCTGAAAGGAGCAGTCCAGGTCAAAAGGCTGCTTTGCTCCATATGGTCATTCAGAAACCCAGGATCCTTCCTTCATGTTTGTCCACCATTCCTCAGTGCCTGGTCTTGAGCTTGGGAGGGAGACGAGATGGCAGAGTAGAAGGATCTTGAGCTCACCTCCTCTCATGAGCACACCAAAATCACAACTAACTGCTCAACAAACATGGATTAAAAAAAGACTGGAATCTACCAAAACAAGATATTCTACATCCAAAGACAGAAAGAAGAAACCTTCATGCCTGGTCTTTATCATATGATTAAAGTCAGGTCACTGTCACATTAAGATTACATTTGGCTAATAGGCAGAAGAGATTGTAGTGGGACATACCCTAGACTAGGTCCAGAAGTGACACACATCACTTCCATTCACATATTTTTAGAGAAAATTTAGTCACATGACCATACCTAACTTGGAAATAGAACCAGCTGTGGGGTTTGGGGGGTCTAGGGGAGTTGAGAATGGAATCTGCCTCAATATCAAGGCAACAAAATCATGCTAAAATAACTAGAAAGAAAGATAAATGGGAATTAAAGATGTGCATCTATTTAACTTGGATTTTTTTGTGTCTTTTTCTCACTGAATAAAAGTAGGTATAATAGAAAAATGTCTACCAATAGCTAATTCACATAAAAATTCTCAGAATTTTCTAGAAACAGTATAAAGCATATTCAAATTCTTTAGGGGAAAGTGTGTTATAAAGTGTAAATCATCACCACATGTTGTTTGGGATATTTAATTGAAACAAATTTTGTAATTATTTTATCTTTTCTAATCATGTAAAAATGTAATTTAAAATCTGTTTTATGCAATTCCAAATCACTTTAAATCCTGTTCTCATTTTACATATTACAATAGCAGGAACCCAAAAGAAAACTTTTCATTTAATAAATGCAATTCAATATTATATGTTTTTGTGGTTACCTAGGTAATAGTTGCCATAGCTCTGGAATGCATAATCAGTTTAACATTTTATTCATAATTGGTGCTACACTGTAGCTTCAGATCACTATTTTAAATACAGTCATAAACAAGTGTATTAACCTTCGTGTTATCTATCAGTACCAAATATGCCTATTTGTTCCATCAGGGTCAATATTTCAAGTGCCAATTTATAATCTGTTCTTCTCTGCCTGTTCCCCTCAAGATCAAGAATTTTATAAAATTTCATAATTGTATATCTATATGTGTATTGGTCTTAAAGATGCTAATAGCTATACAACTGAATCTATATAAAAAGGAGATAACAAGTGCATTTCTATTCTAAGAATATATATAGAACATATAAACCCCCAACATATTTTTAATATAAGATTTATTTCTACTAATTAGGTCAACTGTCATAATTATTTAGCCAACCACTCTCTGTCTAGGAAAAGCAAAAAATCTGACCTTAATTTACATGTATAATTCCTAGATCTTTAATTATTGGGTTGTAATTCATTCTGAAGAACTTAAAAGTTTTGATTGGTGTCATACCAGGCATAAATGATTACCTCTTTTAAGCTGTTTGGTAATTTTAAATCAAGAAGTAGCATTGCATACCAGAGTAAGCAAGAGCCTAACGTCAGACTTGCAATCAAATTCTATGTCTGAAACTAGCTATGTGATTTTGAGCAAGTTACCTGAAACTCAGAGCCTCACTTTTCTCATCTATAAAGGAGTTTTTCAGGATCATTTTTAGTATTAAATGAGATAATGTATGTGGAAACAATCTAATAATAATGGCATGTGTGAGCCCATAGCAATTACTATAACTTAACTACCAATTAATTTTTCCTCTACTTGGTTAATTATAGATGCAGAAATGTAAATTGTATGCTGTCTCAAACAACAAAGTTTATATAATTTATATTGATACATTTAGCTCTTGGCATCTAAGGTAGAAACTTTTGCATTAATGAAATTTATCCAACTCTTTTTATCAAACACAGTATTTATAAAGGGTTTAGCACTACCTGGATTCTAAAACTGTAACAGTAGAACTTGAATGCCTTCATCAACTCACTAACTTATTTCAGATCTCTCATCTGTAAGAGAAAATAAAAAATGTAGTCCAAAGAGCACAATGTATGGTGCCTTTGAAAAAATAATCTCTTCTAGGGATAAAATGTAAACGCGCACGCACACACACACACACACACACACACACACACACACACACAAACACACACACCTTTGCATTGCTTCTCTTTTCTCAAGTTCCAATTCCCTTTTTCTTAACCTTGCTTTCAAACAAGGCTTTCCTCTCTGCTATGAGCACAATGAAACTGCTCCTGTCAAGGTCACCATTGATTTCCATTTTACCATTTCCAAAAGTCAATTCCCAGCCCGCATCTTACTTGATCTCTTAGCAGCATTTGACATAGTTGATCATCTCCCCCTTTAAAAAAACAAAACAAAAGAAAACCAAACAAACAAAATCAAAAAAATGTTGGCTTTCTAGGACACCATATGTCCTGGTGTTCTTCCTTACAGTCTGACTGCTCCTTCCCTTTCTTCTTTGCTACCTACTCCTCTTTATCTCTACTTTTGGATTATGGAGTGCATTGGGTATACTTCTGTAGTTACACTCATCCACTCTCATTGCTGTAAATTTCATCTATACTCAAATGTAATCTCATCCACTCTCATTGCTATAAATTTCATCTATACTCAAATGGCTCCCAAATTTAATCTCCACTCTGCTTCTCTCAGCTTCATGATAATCTTTTTAAACTAATTGTTTACATGTCAACTAGAAATCTAACATACACTTACACTTAATATATCTGAAACAACTCTTTTTCTCCCCACTAGGACCATGAACCTGTTCCTCTCCCGTTCTTTCCCCCATGTTTCCTCAGGCCACCAGCCCAGAAGTCATCCTTGACTTCTCTCTTTTTTCATCACCTGCATTCAACTCATCAGAAAGCCATGGTGTGAAAATACACAAGAATCCTACCTCTTCTCACTGCAGCACCACTAATACCCTCGTGCAAACCACAGTTCTCCAATGTGACTTTTATCAAAATGTAAATCAGATCATGACACCCACCTGTTCAAAACGTTCCATGTTACTCAGAAAATATCCTAACCGTGGTCTTAATGTTCGTATTTATTTTCATAGCCTATCTTCACAATCCCACCCCCTAACTCTTTCTGTGATTTCTCTTCATTTCAGCCACGCTGGCTCGTTCCCATGTTCAGATCTTCTCACTGCTATCCCCTCTCCTGGAATATCCTTACCCCAGATCACCAAAATGATTGAAGCTAACTTCCAAATTTCTGCTCCATTATTATCTTATCAATGGCCTTCCTCACTAACCTATTCAAAATAAACTTCCCACTTTTTCTTCTTATCCTATTTTAATCAACAACAAAAAAAAATGAAATTAATTAAAAGATGCTCCTCTCAGACCTCCCTTCAAGAAAGGATCCATTGCCCAAAAGTGAGGAGTGGGCTTAACCAACAGCCCCACTATTAACTCCTTCAGAACCTGCCTCAGCTTTGAGTACAGGTGACATGCTTTTCTGGGTGACATCAGCCAACGTGTCAATACAAAGACCCAGCCATTTCCTTTTTTTTTTTTTTTTTTGCGGTACGCGGGCCTCTCACTGTTGTGGCCTCTCCCGTTGCGGAGCACAGGCTCCGGACGCGCAGGCTCAGCGGCCATGGCTCACGGGCCCAGCCGCTCCGCGGCACGTGGGATCTTCCCGGACCGGGGCACGAACCCGTGTCCCCTGCATCGGCAGGCGGACTCTCAACCACTGCGCCACCAGGGAAGCCCCCCAGCCATTTCTAATGAGAATTCTTTGCTCTAGAGTGCCTCAATTGACTGGTAGGAATATTGTCAGGGGCAGCATCATAGCTGACCTCTGCCCAACCCCGATTCCTTCCTTTTCTGTTCACTAATGTTAGTCCCCAATAAACCTTTTCACTCCTGTGTCCATTTCAGTGTTTACTTTCTAGAGCTCCCAAGAGACACAGCAAATTATATCATATACTTGTTTATTGTATCTCTCTCTCAATAGAATGTAAGTTCTATAAAAGCAGTGAGTTTGTCTTTTCAACTGTGTATGTTCCTAATGCCCAAAACAGAATTTAGGATAAGATAGATAATCAACAATTAATTATGACTAAATAAAGAATGACTTTGAATAAGAGAATTTACTAATACATAAACAATATTATAGCACCATTAATAAAATGTAAATAAAATAGGAAAAATACCAACCACAATTTTGCCATCCCAATAAATCATCTTTAAATTATCTTTGTTTTTCTTTAGCTACATCCTTACAAAATTATTTAGTTATATACTTTTAGTCACAACATCACAAATACAATTTTTATTCTATTGGTTAATTTTAACTTAACACAAAATTTTTCTAGATTATCATAGAATGTTCAGATTATACATTTCTAGTGGTATTTATGTTTCATGAGAGAGATATAGGATAATTTATTAAATTGTTGAGGTTTCTCTAAATCAAATTTTTCAGTATTAGAAGTAACAGCACAGTAAATATCCCTTAAATGTCTGAATATTTTAGCAGTGAACAGAGCTAGGTTGGATATTATATCAGTAATATTAGGTTGGGAATAAGGAATTTTTTTTATTATTATATGACCCCAGTTTGTTGCAGTTTGCCAAAAACAATGCTATGGATGTTAGAAAAGACCTCCTCATTTTGGATGGGCTTGGCAGAAATAATATAAATTAAAGGGAGAATAAGAGTTTATCATGACCTCTAGAAGTGTCTTTGAATTGTCTTTGTATGAACTCTTGAATTGCCTTCTAAATGGACATGCAGACTTAGAATTATGTTCTCAAGCTCTGTGCATACATGCTACAGATGCTAATAAGATATTGTAACTAGGTAGTGCAAGGTTCATATCAAGGCAGTTTAACATGCCTGGTCATTAGAGCACAAGTTATTTAATTTTAATAGCAAGAGACTTTTTCTAAGTTTAATAATCTAATAATGGTCTCAGAAAATTGACAATGTAAAAAAATTATATTTTATCACATTTTAGTAATACACTGAGTAAAGCATGATTTGAAAATGTATAATCCACTGGTACTTCCTAGCCCTTGACAGAGACGAGTAGAAGCTTCATGACATATGAGGTGATAGAGTAAGATCATTTGAGAATCCTTAAGTATCTGCCATACACTATAAGATCATTTACTGAAATTATTAAATACTGTTTCACAAAAACTCTTAAATACTCTCTTGTTCTAGTGCTCCAATTAATTCCTTGACCTATTTGCAACAAAGCTTCGTAAGGACTTTAGTCTTAACCTGCAGTACAATTGAAATTATTATATTCAATGTAATCCCATTACGAGAGCAAAACATGTATTTCATTGTATTTAGTTAAGTTAGGCTAAGCTATGGTAACAAATTCCAAAATTTCAGAAGCTTAACACACCAGAAGTTTTATTGCCCATGTGTCAGTGTGGCTCTTCTTCATGCAATCATCCAAGACCAAGTTTCTTTCCATCCTAAGGTTTTATCATTCTCATCAGCCTCTGTAAGTAGTCAAAACAAGAGGAAAGAAAGCATGGAAGAGGCCAACCTACTATTGCAAAAGCCTCAAGGGGCTTCCCTGGTGGCACAGCAGTTAAGAATCCACCTGCCAATGCAGGGGACGTGGATCCGAGCCCTGGTCCGGGAAGATCCCGCATGCCAGAGAGCAACTAAGCCTGTGCTCCACAACTACTGAGCCTGCACTCAGAGTCCGCGAGCCACAACTACTGAGCCTGCGTGCCACAACTACTGAAGTCCGCGCGCCTAGAGCCCCTGCTCTGTAACAAGAGAAGCCCGCGCACCACAACAGAGAGTAGCCCCCGCTCGCCACAACTAGAGTAAGCCTGCGCACAGCAACGAAGACCCAACACAGCCAAAAATAAATACATAAAATAAATAAATTTTTAAAAAAACCTTCAGATGAGAATGACACATATTATTTCACATATTTATAAATTTCACATATTTAGCCATATAACTACACTCTAATCACGAGGGAACTAACACAATCTAAATATGTTCATTACTACAGTCTTACTAATATAAAAGGAGAGAATGATTTTGGAAGAAAGAGTCTCTTAAATATTTATACAAAATTTAAACACTATAAACTATACTTAAAAATTGTACTTAAGACCACTCCTTAGAGATAACTACTGTAAAGGGTTGTTACATATTCCAACTTATTGTATTCATATGTTTAAATATATTTTAAATGAGTCCATAGTACGCCTAACATTTTTCAACTTTAGGATAAAATTTAAAATTCTTAATATGGCTAGCAAAATGCTAAATAGACAACTTCTTGGCTTCCTCTTCCCATCCGTCACTGCACCCAGCCACATAATCCTTTCTTCTGTTCCTAGAACATTCCCATTTACATCTGCAGTTTCTCTGTCTGGAACCTTCCAGTTTCCTCAGGACTAGAGCCTTTCCTTTCTTCAGATATCAACTCAAAAGTCATCTTCTTAGAGAAGACTTCCTTCAGCACTGATCTAGGATAGTATCTTCAATACATTGACTCTATCTCATCAACCTATTTAATTCCTCTTTAGCATTTATCACAGTCTGAAATTATCTTATTTATCTTCATTAGGAGATAAGTTCCCAAAAAAAGGATGTTTCTGTCAAGTTTGGTTTGTCTGGTGTATAGAATGGTACCTCGTATACAATAGGTGCTCAGTAAATGAAAGAGTAAACAAATGAATGAGTGGTTCTATGACTTTGTAACAAACCAACTGAGAATTTAGTGGTTTAAAACAACAATGATTTGTTATTTCTCACCACTCTGTGGATCGGGAACTCAGGCAATACCCATCTCAGTGCTTCTTCTGCCCTAGATGATATCGACTAGTTTCATTCAGAAGCAGTTGCAGTCAACTGGAAGCTCATTTAAGAGCTTCTCAACCTTCAGAATGTCTCTCCATGTGCTGCTAATCATTCAGTCATCTAGCTTGGATTTCTTTACATCACGTCTGCTGAGATCCAAGAATGGGAAATGGAAGCTGCAGTATCTCTTAAAGTTTAGTGTAAAAATCCCAGAATTGCACTTCCACCGCAGTCTGTTGGTCTAAGTAAGTCACAGTCTAGCTCACATTCAAGGAGAGAGAAAATAAACCCCATTTCTTAGATTCTGTGCATGTACAGTGAAGGGAGAAAGTATTGACAGTCATATTTGGAAGCCATATACCATATACCCCAGTATATGGAAATGCTGGCATAAAAGATATGAACATTTTAAAAATCAATATTGCCAAACGGTCTACAAACAGGCTAAAAATATTTTTTGGAGTCTGCCCTAATTTGCTCAGCAACCCTCTCCTGGATGGATCATACTTTGATTCTTATAGATCAATGAAAAGGAAATTTCAAGTCACAGAAAAACCAAGCTAAATCAAATGTCTTCAACCTGTCCTTTAGTCCAAATTAAGCATAATGTACCTAAATTATTTGAACATGACCACTCTGATTTGGGATTTCTGACTGAAGGTGGGAGTCCACCCCTCTGAAGCTTCCTGAGCTCCAGAGATATTAGAAGGTAAATGAGGAAAAAGGAGAAGAGGTGCTCAGATCCATTATTATTTTCCCTGGACAGAGAGTGATGCTGCCAATGAAATCTAGCCACGGTCCCCAGCCTTATTCCCTTTAGCCATCTGCTCAAGCAAAATCTCATTAGAGGAGCTTAGCTAAGAGATAAATGCTTTTCTCTCCATTAAGTAAGGTAGGTGGGCAATTTTCCTGAACAGTAGAGACTCGAGAATGGGCTATAGATTTGTTATTCACTCTCCCTATTAGGAGAGGTGAAGATATATACTTATAAAAGAGATCTCAACCTAGTATATATTAGATTCCACTGGGAAAAATGTTTTAATTAGTAGTGTCTATGCTCCACTCCCAGAGATTTTTACTTGATTGGTTGGGGGTATTTTCTAAAAGTTACCAAGGAGTTTCTCACATGTAGCCTGAGTGAGACCTCTACCTTAGGGTAAAGAGTTTGGTAACAACTGGAAAACTTCACTTATAAACAATGTCTATAGTATTGTTTTTCTCCAGACCCATTAAAAGAAAAAAAAATTTACACAGCTGACATTAATTAGAGATTCTCCTGAAAAATTCCCCCATAGCAAATATTTGTTACTCCTACCCACTGTGTTTAAAAGTGTCTATTTCCTCACACCCTGCCAATTAGTATTATTAGTATTTATTTTTGCTGCCTTTTGTTAAACTAAGTAGAGGCAACCACTTAAACATTGTTTCAATCTGTAAATATGTATAGAAAATAAATATACACAATAACATTTTTACTCCTTTAATTCTTTAAGTTAAAACTGATGCTACAAATCTTTTGCTTGTAATAAAGCAACATGAGCTTTGCAAGTCACTTAAATTCTCTGTCTCAAATTCCCTATGTCTAAAATAAAGGTAATAATATAGATTACAAGTGTTGTTACAAGCATTTAGTGAAATAATATATGAAAAGTGCTTAGCAGAATGCCATACATAAAGCCAACACCCATTAAGTGATAGGTGTTTTCATTCTATTATTGTTGTTACCTTCTGCTATATATATTATGAGGCACATGTTATCATTTGATAATTCATTTCATGTTTTCATAGATAAATGCACCCTAGTCAGGCTTTGTCTCCATCATTTCACAAATACTGTTTATGTCAAAGTCACCGATGTCTTACATTAAACCAAATCCTGTCTGCTCTTTTCTGATCTTATCAAAGAACAGAGCCTAGTATTCAATAAGAATTTGTTCAATGTATACACAAACTTATTAACTCTCTTTATGACAGAAAAACTAAAACTTGAAGAGCTAGTGCAAAATATCTCTGGGCAAAAAAATAAGAGTAATCGCTTTCCCTGAAACTTTGCATACATTCTTTAATTACTTCTAAGTAAATTTGTCAATCAATTAATGTTTATTCAATTGCGAATTAAGTGCTGTCTGGAAATAAACAACAAAACATTAGGCATGATCCCTAATATCAAGGTGTTTTAAATTTAGATGAGACAAATAACTATACATAAAAAGTTAACTACCAGGTAGCAAACATTAAATGCTAAAGAATGACACAAATATGAATAAGGAGAAATAGTTTAAGATTCAAATGCATGTACTTCACAGGATAATAATCAGGAGCAGTTATTTTTGTTTTCTTCATTGTTGAAATGTAATTGCATTTTTTAAAGATTTTGATGCCCAACCGAATATGTAATCTGGTAACAAAATTTTGAGAAACCCTTAGAAAACTATTTCAGACAATTCAGGAAAAATAAAAACAAAAATTTTAATGATGCTTATTAAGAAAAATAACTAAATTGAAGTCATCTTCAGGAGGATTAAGTGTTTGGGAGAGGGAAAAGAAGCCTGTGCTGTTTGGGGCAGAAATTGACACATTTGGTTGTTCTGCCTCATATACATACTTGAGGAATTATTTGAAAGCTAATTATGTATTTCATAGTTGTAATTTTAAAATAAAGAGTTAATCTTATATCCCTAAGTGCAGAGATTTCTACTACATATGTGTGTTTCCCAAAAAAATAAATTTTTTTCTTCAGAGTAACTGTCTCTGAAGTCATGACTCTTGAGGTGAGTCTAAATAATGCAAATCAAAAAAGTGATATGATTTTTTATAAAAATCATAGTGTGGCTAAGCTTATCAGATTAGTTTATTGTTTGTTAGGAAGATCTGAGGTAATATAAGCTCATCAAATGCCTAGAGAAAATGAAGGATGCTGTTACTGGGGAAAAGGTCACAGAAAAGGGAAATGTAAAAATAAATGTTACCTACTTTACACTTTTGAAAACAGCTGGCCTGGTCATCCACCAACAGCAAAGTTCTTTAATTATTCTTGAAAGAAATGGCAGGGAGGGTCAAGTTTAAGTATAACCTATCAGCAAAAGACAACAGTCCTCAATTTTCCATGAAAACAATTCAGTAAGATGTAGTCTTGAAGTCATCCTGTATGGCCATATCACCATGGTAACCTCCAGCTCAGTCTGGATGACGTCTGCAGAGCATAAGAACATTCCTTTAAAGAGAGAAGAATGCATGCAGGTCACACACATACAAGCACGATGCAAGAGAATAAAAGATTCATTTACAGGGAAGTGCAAGCTGCATGTGGTAGGCGCGCAAAGTTTGGATAATAAAACCTTTCTGAGTCTCTTTTCTTATATGAGGCATGCAAAAATTTAACCCCAACTATTGAAGCTGGGAGCACCTCCGATTTGGCAAGAAGAAAATACCTATAAAATAAAATGTGAGTAATACAGGGATATTTTTCCTGGCTACATAATCCAGAAAGTTATTTTCCCCACCCAAAACCAAGGTGGGAGAAATCTGATTTCTCCTCTGGAGATACAAAACACCTTTTCTTGGAAGCCATGTACCTCTATTCCCAGGCATTACTGTGTAAGGCATTAGTGAAATATATTTGCACATAAGGAAAGCTGCATTTAATTCAATGTTAACGATAATACATTTATCCATGTGAGAAATAAGCACAGACAAAAATAGTTAGAAATAATAATAACAAACACTTTTATAATGCTTATTATTTAATAGACACTTTACATATATTTACTTTCTTAATTCTTCCATCAACCCTGTAGTATAGGTGCTATTATTTTCCCTCTTAATAGACAAAGAACTAAAAACACAAATAGGTTAAGTAATTTTCTCAAGGCCACGCAGCTAATAAATGACTGATCCAGAATTCAACCTGAGACAGTTTGGCTCCAGAGTCTGTATTCTTAATCACTATGATAAGCCTATATTACCACACAGAATTCTTTTTTCTTTAGATTCAAATGATAAAATGCCTCAAGTCTGCTGTTGTGTTAGTTACCTATTGTTGCATAAAAAATGGTTAAAAACAATAAGTAGTTATTATTTCAAAGTTTTTGTGAGTCAGGAATTCCGGAGTAGCTGGGCTGAATGTTCTTATGAGCTCGCAGTTAAAATCCTAATGAGGCTACAGTCACTTGAAGGCTTGGCTGGAGCTAAAAAATCTGCTTCCAAAATGGCTCATTCTCATGACTGTTGGTAGAAGGTCTCAGTTCCTTACCACCTGAACTTCTCCATCTAGCAGTTTGGTTAGCCTTACCACATGGCAGCTGGCTTCTCCCAGAGTGAGAGTTTCCCCCAGAAGAGTAGAGCAAAACAGTAGCCAAATTGTCCCATACCATCACTTCAGGCATAATCTATTGGTCACACAGAATGCCGTATATTTATGAAAGCCATACACAAAGGTATGGGTATCAGGAGCAGAGGATCACAGGGAACCACCTGGGAGACTGCTGATCATAACTGTAATTTGAATTTATTTGATTAATGCAAGGCAGGGCTGGGACAAAAAAAAGGCAAGTGAGGTGTCTATGGGGTAAAATTTAAGGAGGCACCAGGGGCCTACCCTGCACTTCTGTGACCCAGAGAAGGAGTACTTCTGTATGTTTTGTTCCCTAGGCACCTTTCTTGCTTCACCCTAGTACCAGCCTTGGTACAAAGGATAACAGGTTTCCATGTTTTAACTTTTACTATTTTTCCAATTATTTAGTACTGTTGGTTTGTACCTTCAGGGGCTTCCCAGATGAAATCCAAAATGGGCCCTCGTACAGAGAGAGCATGGAGAGCGGAAGAAAGAGGCAGACACTCCAGATTGGTAGGTGGCGGATTTATTAAGCAAAGGAACTTGACTTGGGCACTGCAGAATGAGTAGATCTCTGCTCCATCTGCCAGAATCTTAAGAGTTTATACGAGGCCTTAATGTGGTTCAGATAGACACTTGGTCACGTGGTCTCAACAACACATTGTTCTCTCAAGGTTTGCTCCATAAACACTCTAATATTGTGATATTTGAGTTACATTTATGCCAGTTTTTCTGGGGCAGTGGTTTATGATCTTACCCTAAAAAAGTTAAAATTACTTCTTCATCGTGAATTACAGCATAATTTATTCAGACTTTGCAGTGTTTGCTCCTTTGTCCTACAAAACTCTGTCATCATTTTTAAATGCAAGAATGTGACCTTCATTACTAATTGTAATCTGGCAATAAGAACAAGAACTAAATTTCATTTTTTGAATTTAATTTTGTTTCATTGAACTTTATGAAAAAGGGATAACAAAAAATTTATGAAGTAAACAATAGTATAAAGTAGTGACAACAACAAAAGAAATAGTTTATCCCTACTCTGACATATAAACTTCTTTTTTAACCCGTTTTCTCCTAGTCATGGTCTAGTTGCACACAATAAATCCCAGCAAAGATATACTTGTTTTGTTTTTCACTTATATCCTAAATATTTATCTATGTATTATGCACTAACCCTCTCTATATGCACTACTGCCACATAATTCTTATATCATTTCACATCTTGTTTTTAAAAGCATCTTATTTCAGAAAATTTCAATCACATAGGAATGTAGAGATATTGGTCTAGTAAACCCTTTTACCATAACCCAGCTTTGACAATCATCAGTCACCTAATCAATTCTAAATCAGAAACTATTCAAACCTCACGAAATTAAATTAGATATTTAACTTGAAAATTAAGTTTTTAAAGCATTTCTCAACTCCATGAGAGACTTTCACTATTTTACTGGTACATATGAGTAGCCTATCTCACCTTGAAAGGATACTTTCCATGGACTGAGCTGACAACTAGACAAGAATGAACCAAATGTCTTTGAGTTGCCCAAAAGGCTAGACTGCATTAGAAAATTCCAGACTGTGTTATATATATTTTAATAGATGCAAAATCATATTAGAAGAAATTGAAAGTCATCCCAAATTGAAAAATATCAAAGCCTCTAGAATCGTCAATTAATGGTGACTTGTTTATCTTTTTCAATTGCTTCAATCATTGTAAAAAAAAAAATAATTTTTAAAGAAAAAAAAGTTTGAGAAATGATAAATCCGGAGAAAAAAAACCAAAATGTATTTTGTTATCTGAGACCTGGGGAGAGGAGCTATTGACTGCCGAGTTCAATTAAGTTTCAGAGAAGAAAGTCAGAATTAGCAAATCCTTAACAAGCCACTCTGGCAGGAAGTTAATTTTTGATTAAATAACATGATTATAGAGTGAGGGAGCTTAATTCATAGGGAGATATTGGATGATATCCAAATATATTACTTATTTCTGAGAATTAAAAAACAACTTGAAATAGCATGAAATGATCTTTTAAATAGCATTAAGATAACAACTTAAGAATTGATAGCAACTAGTGATATCTACCTAATACTTAAATATTAACTATTAGCATGGGTTTGGCAATGTAATTCATACTAATATATTTTTAAACTTTTGTTTAAAATATGGCAAAGAAGTTTCCATTGTTGATTTGAACACACATAAAATAGGTAACAATGAAACCTACACTCCAGAGAGTTGATAGCAGCTGTAAAAGGAAAACTGGACTAGGTACCAAAAGATTTAGATTTTAGCTTTAACTCTTTCTCTAAATTCTTATATATTTGGACCTCAAAATAGTTTGTGTAAAAAGTATTGACCTGAACTAAGTTAAATAGATGATTAAGCTAAAATTTAAAAAAAAGATTCTCTAACATATGCAATATAAAAGGATAATAATTAAATGTAAATGGTAGTTCTGTTTAAGGTTCTATTTTCAAATCAGAAATCATAGAAAAGCTCCAAATGATCTGTCTGTGTTGAACTTATATTCAGACAGGGGGGAAAAAAGTATATGTTACTGTGTGATAATGTTACTATATAATATCAACCAGACAGGCTTTCTTCCAAAGCATAAAAATAAAAATACATACTCAGCATAACATAGCCATTCTAATATACATTACTAATTATCAGATATGTATTAACACTGCTTAATATACATTTCATTGTAAATCCAATTTATATTCTCCATTTGTGATGCAGCACTTAATGAGTCCAATTATTGAACTTTTGAGCAACGATTGTAACTAGCCTGGATTATTTGATACACTCTGGGACAAGGCCTATTTCACTACAGATTCTGAGTAGGAAACAGAAAATACTCTAGATCTCAAAGCGCAGTCTCTGGTTCGGCAATCCAGCAACTTCTTATATCTTGATATTCTTGCATCCTACCCCCATGCCTAATAAATCAGAAATTCTGGGAGTGCAGACAGGCAATCTATGTTTTAACAAGTCCACCAGGTCTCTCTGAGTCACACTAAAGTTTAAGAACCACTGCTCAAGATATTTTATGTAAGAGTGAATGAAATACAGGTTAGGTGCTTACAGAATCATTGAGAAGGCTACAAGAGCAAGCTCTGAACAGGGTCTCCAGAAATAAAGAACAGAACAGAACTGACTCATTAGGGAATGACCACCTCTGGGTCCACTTCTGGAACAACTGATCTCAAGAACATATGCTGTACCTTCAGGATGCTGAAACTCAGAAACCACTGTTACTGCTTCCACCTATGTGCCTCTCAGTACCAGAAGCTGTGGAGTGGAGCCTGAGACGCAGCAGCAGAAGCACCTCACGTCTCCATGACTTTATTTCTCACAGAATAACAGTCAAAGCAGACAGGAAGATTGCCTCTGCCTCCCAAATCTGACACCAGTGCACATGGAGAGATCCCCTGTGCAACTAGAAACATGGCTACATGGGAATAACAGTGCCGACACTGGCATCCAGTGGGCATCATAGTTCAATCACTACCTGGACATGATCTATACTGTTTTGAAGTACGTAACTAGCATTATCATTTGTTTCATCACGGTCTTAAAGTATAATTTAAGAGCTACCGAGGAAACAAAGGTTTAGAGGCAATTTAAAAGAATTTTAAAAGAATCACAACTAATTTGCTACGTGTCATTATCATCATTTATGAATTTGTACACTTGCATTTTCATTGGGTAACTTGAACAAGTAAAACAATGCCCAGCTTTACCTTGGGAAAATGCACCTAAGCAATTTATATAAAGATGACAAATGGATAATTGATTGATAGATAGCAATAACTTACATTTGTATAATATAGTACTTTACTCTCTATACACTATAATTGAGGTAAGTAGAGTATAATATATGCATTTTCATATGAAGAAACCAAGTCTCAAAATTATAGATTGCCACATGATCGTAGCTGAATAATAAGTAAAAGAATGTATGTCTGGGCTTCCCTGGTGGTGCAGTGGTTGAGAGTCCGCCTGCCGATGCAGGGGACACGGGTTCATGCCCCGGTCCGGGAAGATCCCACATGCCGCGGAGCAGCTGGGCCTGTGAGCCGTGGCCGCTGAGCCTGCGCGTCCAGAGCCTGTGCTCCGCAACGGGAGAGGCCACAGCAGTGAGAGGCCCGTGTCCCGCAAAAAAAAAAAAAAAAAGGAATATATGTCTTCTAACTCCTAGGCCAGTGTTTATTCCAACACACTTTAATGCCTGACTATATGTCCTCTGAGAATTCTTACAACACACAGCATTATAGAAAAAAATGTGTACTGAGCCAGGGACAGGAAAATAGTGTGAGTGCAGGGCAAATAGGAACAAAGCAGGGGCCTAAGGCTGAGTTTTAAAGAACGATCAAATTCAACTGAAACCGTTGCAAATCTAATACAATTCTAGGTATATTTGCATATCCGTCAAGATAAGCTTAGCTATGCTGAGATAACAAACAACCTCAACATCTGAGTGGCTTAAAACTATGAAGGTTTATTTCTTGCTCCATTGAGGGATACATGGGAACCCTAATCTGGCATATCTTCATTCAGGAACTCAAGCCAATGAAGTAGCCATTAACTGTAACACTGCAGATCATCCAGCCAGAGGAAGAGCACACTCTAGAGAATTTCTTACTGGTAGTTAAATGGCGCACTTCACTAGCTCACACGTCACTGACCAGGAGACAGCACATGGTCTAACCCAACTACAGCGGAACTAGGAAGTGCAATCCTATTACATGCTTGCAAGGTGGAAAGAAAGCTGTAAATACTTGGGAAATAGAATGAATGTCTACCACAATGTCAAAGCCAAATTAATAAAGGAAATTTTTATCAAGAACTTGGAACTGAAGGTCAGAGACAGCCAATTAAGGTAGATGAAGCAATGTTGATATAAACTTGGTATCTGTGAGTAACCATTTTTCCATTATGGTCAGAGGGAAGTAGGAGAAGCCAGTCTACAAAGGAAAAAAAAAAGTGAGGCAAGTGTTTAGAGCAAAACAGAGAAAAGTGACTAATTATAGATCAGGGTCCTGATGGCTTTCTTGATCTTGACTATAAGTGATTTGAGACCCCCTAGCTGCTCTTGAGTTCCACTGGGTAACTCAATATATATCATTACAGTTCCTGTTTTTCCTAAATTCACTCAAGTTGGTTTCTGTTTGCAATCAATAGAATATTAATTAAAGCAATCATACTAATTAATTCCATAGTATTTCTCTATCAAGTAAAATGCAATATAGAGTCCAACCAATATACTAGTTTCTCACATTAATGGGCCTTACTTTATTTTCCCTGCCCACAACATACTGATACAGAAAATTATTTTAATCTGGAATTGCTATCACAATATTAAAGAAAGGAAGATAATGGTATTAAAGAATTTGGATATTTTTCTCAAAGTTAAAAAATTGAATTCCATTAATCTATATGAACTCCAATGAAAATAAATTGTAAATTTTAATAGTTTTTTGCCAAAACAGAAACAAACAATGATGAGATTTTTTTAAGAACTGACAAACTGCCAAATGACCAATCAAGTCATATAAAATTTAAAATATTAAAATAAAATTCATATCAGCCAGAGAACAAATTATTAGAATGTATAATGATATTCAGAGAAATGGAACACTGTTCAACTCAAGCAAACAAAATGTTCAAATTCAGAATGACATGTAAATTACTCCTACCAGCGAAAGTAGAATATATAAGAGAAAATTTCTAAAGTTCCTAAAATTCTTAACATGATTCTTCCAGGAACATTTCATAACAGCTACATATGTCATGTCCTTGAGTGCAGCTGTGATCTTCCATATATTCTCAAGTTGCAAAGTGACAATTGTGGGACACAACCCTTTTTTTGTTAACTTTATATGCAAGAAAATCATTTGGTTCATATTGTGAAAAAATTAGACAGTCATGAGTAAAGGCTGTCAGATAGTCCAAGCTGTCAACTTGGTCTAAACATTTCTGAAAAGACAAAGTAATTTGACCAGAACTGCCAAAAATGTGCAACTACTTTAAGTGCATGCTTGAATAAACATGAAACAATATTTGGATTTACTGATCAAAGATAAGATTTTGTGTTACATTTATAAAATTTCATTCAAAAATGTTTTCTCTTAGTAAGATAGCCAACAGTGCTTTTAAATATCAAACACTGGAATCTATTTCTTCAAAAATGCAGCATAAATAAAAGTATGATATTAATCACACAAAGGTTAAGTTTGATGATCTGAAGTAAAACACATACTACCTATGATAAGATTGTGATTCAATCGTTATATCTTCCTGCATAATCCCCCTAATTTGTATCAGCAAATCATACTTGTCTAAGCACAGTATTTTACAATATTTTTCTTTTCTATTTACATGGGTTATAAAAATTGTGATTTTCTTATCATTCATAATCTGTAGTCTCAAGTAGATTCAGAATACTGACCAGCCATAAACATTAGCAGACAGAGACCCAGTGGTGAGTGGCTGTCTGCAACATGGTGGTATTGATTTATTTTAAAAATAGTTGAGTGTCTGCTCAGTGCCAGGCATTGTTTTAAATGCTTGGGATTCAGCTAGGAAGATGACAGGCAAGGTCTCTACTTTAGTAAATGTTAATAACTTGTTAGAAAGATATTTTAAAACAAACAAAAATATGGGATATAAGTGCTATGAAGAAAAGTTAAAGAGAGTAAAATTACGGACATATAATGCACCAGTGCCGCTGCTCAGGACTCAAATTGGATATTCCAACAGCCTCTTTTAACCTCATTTCGTAACCTCAACATTAGAGTATTTGTTTATCTATAACATGTACACAGTAATAACTAGTTTTACATGTAAAACCATAGCTTAAAAAGTATATTTATTAACATTAGCTTGGTTTTTCCTCAAAATGGAGCAACAGAAACTTTTTTATACCCATTTTAAAATAGAGAAAATGAGCCTCAGGGACCTTAAATGGCTGGCCCAGGTCTATGTGACATGCAGGGACTTGAACTCAAGTGCACTGAAGAAAATTTTATTGCAGTTCTTTGCTATGTCAGGCACATGATGGATATTATAACAATGAATATGGCATATCCCTGACTTGAGTGTTTTATCCAGGATATGGTTCACTGTTCTTGATCCCTGGGTACAAACACTAAAATTAACCTGGAAAAAAATCTAACCCATAGAAAACATAGGATCCTCTGAAATAAGTCAGAGGCTTAGTCTCTGTCAGTCTTCCTTCTGGTAGATGACTGTATCACCTCCAAACCATCAGAGATTGCATGCAAAAAATTCAGGTTTTCCATCTTAAGATTGAACCTTCCTTTTTACAATTTATAAATATCACCAAAGATAAATGGAAGAACCAGAGAGCCAGCTCAAGAGAGAACATTAGCAGAGACATCCTTGTTTTCCGCACGCATGACTGACGTAGTCACACTGGAAGACTGAGGTGGGGGTTACCACAGCCCTAGTGGTCATCAGCAGAGTTGTACTCAGCGTCCTGTGCAGGACGACGGAAGTGGCTCTTCTTACCATCTTAAATGTGATTTGATACAAATAGCTTCTCGGGATCATTGATGTGCTAAATGGCTTTTGGAGAAATGGACTTAGAAAGCTAATTGAGAGGCAGTCCAATAGATTTCCCTAGAGGTACACTAGTAGATTTTCATGACGAACAGTGTTGCTAAAAATGAAAGTGTTCATGTTGGTGATAAAAGGCCTAATATTGGCTAATGTCCACAGTAGTACAGAACAATCAGCAAATTTTTAACAAATGCTTTCATTTATGCCTCCAATAATATAGGTAAGGTTTGCAAATCAAGTCTTCCTTGACTCAATGAATTCATGTTATTAATAAACATGAAAGTATCTTTTTAAAAGTATATTTGACTTTATTGTACTCTATATCTCAGGGAAATCTCTTACATATGTATCACTTGTCAAAACATTACAAATTGCATAAAACAGCACTTAAACATTAGAATTAAAATAGTAAAAGGGGAATAATTCACTATTTTTAAATTCAATTCTCTATCTTTATCCTCCTCTCAGAATTATCTAATGGATATGGCTAATTACCTTGGAGAATATGCTTCTATACAGTTTTCTTGCACTAGGACCCTGGTTGTTGGAGGTCATTGAGAGGATGTGACCACTGCTTGACCCCAAGCTGGCTCTAGGCAACTGTAGACTCCCCAACCCCTTCCCTGTTTTTAAAATGTCCATTCTGCATACCGTTCCCAGAGCAGTTTTCAAGAACAACGCCTTGAGAGAACAATGTGTTGTTGAGACCATCTGGACCGTGTACCTGACTGAATCCAGTTAAGGCTTCTATAGAAACTTGTAAGATTCTGGTGTGTGGGTGTGGAGATCTACTCATCTTGCAGATACCCAAAACAAGCCTCATATGTAATTTCCCTTGCTTATTAAAACTGCCACCTACCAGGACTTCCCTAGTGGCACAGTGGTTAAGACTCCATGCTCCCAATACAGGGGGCCCGGGTTCTATCCCTGGTCAGGGAACTAGATCCCACATGCATGCCGCAACTAAGAGTTCACATGCCACAACTAAGGAGCCGGCAAGCCACAACTAAGGAGCCTGTGAGCTGCAACTAAGACCCAGCACCACTAAATAAATAAATATTTAAAAAAGAAAAAGAAAATACAGATCTCTTTCAGGATAGCCACAGCTTTATTAAAAAAAAAAAATGCCACCTACCAACCTAAGTGCTCATAAATGGATGAATGGATAAAGATGTGGTATATATATACATATATACATGTACAATGGAATACTAGTCAGCCATAAAGAAAGATGAAATCTTGCCATTTGCAACAATATGGACTGACCTGAAGGGTATTATACTAAGTGAAATAAGTCAGATGGAGAAAGACAAATGCCATGTGACTTCACTCACGTGTAGAATATGAAAAACGAGCAAACAAAATAAATGAACAAACCAAACAAAAACAAACACATAGATACAGAAAGCGGAGTAGTGGTTATCAGAGGGGAAGGGGATGGAAGGCAAAATAAGTAAGGGGATCAACTCTGTGGTGACAGGTGGAAACGAAATTTTTGGTGATGAGCACTCTGTAGTGTATACCGAAGTAGAAATACAATATTGTACACATATATAATACATAATGTTATAAACCAATGTTACCTAAGTAAAAAGTGAATTTAAAAAAAAGAGAAAAAAAAGCTGCCTCCTTTTGTGTGTGTTGGGGCAGGGAGCATTCAGATTTCACCTGGGAAGCTTCCAAGGTCACAAACCAATGCCAGTCAGTCAAGGTACAAGTAAATGAGGACAAGACCCCAGGAATCTGTATAACGATTTTGTTCTCAACAGTTCCTTCCAAGGCTCCCATGCAATCCTGACACAGGCCAGACCCTTGTGTGGAACCTATTGTGCTCAGGGGACATGGCCGTGCATGTGCTGTGAGCCTGGTGCATAAGGATGCTGGTTCTCAGGCAGCCCAAACACAAGCCCCCAGCATGAGCACCTGTGCCCAAACAGCAAGGATAATCTCCCAAATTCAAACTCATGGCTTAACAGAACTTGGCACTGTTGGAGCACTCCATGAAAACCTATTTAATTGATTAACTAATGATAAGGGAAAGTGGCAGAATCCAAAAAGTGAGCATAATACTGTCAGATTTTAAAAACAGCAAAGCAAGAAGAGTCAAGAAAAGATGATGAGACTTTCCTATTTAATTAGTATGCCTTTGATGAATCATAAAATGTGCAATATGCTGAAATCATGTCAGCTTAGACTGACTAAAGGGAGTCTACAGTACATAAGCCCCACTCCCTTGTTCTCAGATAGGTGAATTTCTCAACTTTCCAACAGAATGGTTCTCTCATCTTTTTTAGAAAACCTCCAGGGACAAATGATTCCACATCTTCCTGAGCAGATTGACATAAAAATTTCATGAGAATAAACCTAATGGTGTTAGATATAAAATTGGTGATTAATCACTGTGCCATCTTGAAACTTAATTTTTCTTACTCTCCTAGTAAATCCTTTATAAGGACTGTTTCTATTTTTTTTTTATGAGTATGTTGAAGAATTCACACAAAAGGTAGAATTCTCACTTCCCTTTAATTTTTACAGATAATCTTAGAACAATTCAGGTAACTAAGGTTTTGGGGGGAAACAGTTCTTACTTGTACATAAAGAACTATTACATGCTCCATTTTCCTGTAAATAATTCCATTGGCTGGATTAACAAACACTGTCACAAAAACACAGAATTTTTTTAAAGCCATAGATCACTGCATATATATTTACAAAAAGCCATAAACAAACATGCATTTCTCCTTATTAGGAGAACTTAAATAGATGTTTGAACATTAAGGTAGTGATGATTCTAGAACATAATGAAATTCTAAGTTAAGCCTTTATGTTTGTTTTGAAACCAATATTCATAGGCAACTGTGACCAAAGCAAACTTTTATCTACCACATTGAGTTCATCTGCCCAGGATATGTTATTTATCCACTACCAATAATTCTTCTACAGAACAGGAATTAGTAGCAACACCATTGATTTACTTTAATGAATTCTTAGGAGTGCTTCTATTTAATTTTTATTTATTTTTCTGATAATAACAGAATTGTAAATATAAAAATTAATATCAATTTTATTTGTAGAAATTTTGGAAAACTGAAAATTATGAAGAGAAAAATAAACCACTTGTATTCCTGACAACCAGCATTCCAGCGCTAAATTCTCCTTATATTTTTGGTATATTTCCTCCTGGACATTTTTAATTCACAAATGTAAGTAAAATTAGGGTTATTTACTGAGGGTATGTGTGTCAGTAGCTATATGTCTATACACAAATACACAACATATGTTTAAACAGTTTTGCATCATCATTCTTAATTAGACATTAAGTCATTTACACAGCACACAATATATACTGACAACAAACAGGAAAAAAATGTGGAGCAAAAATGAAATGGATATATCAAACTCAGAGTAATAGAGTTACCCTGATAGAGCTTTAAACTTAACACTAAGCTTCCTGGCTTAAAAAATATTTGATACAACAAAATCAGGTCTGCCTCTGCTATCACATAACAAGTGGCCCACAGGGCTTTTGTAACCTTTGCTTGATTGAATTACTGCTACTGAGAGATTCAGTGAAGCATTTTCTACTTCACAGCAGTCTCCATCATTCTGATATTTACAGATATCAAAGAGCAGCAGCCTGCAGACAAAATCTTTCATTGGAATAACAAAGCTTTTTCAAAATATCTATAAACTAGCCCCTTTATAAGTTCCTACTAAATCATCAACCCCCTTTTATCTTACACGTTTGCAGTGTTTTCTAATTTCTTACACTTTAAGGAAAGAAGCACATCAAAAATGTTTAGAAACGTTATTCATTCAAGACTTTCCTGTGTTTATCTCGGTACGCGGGCCTCTCACTGTTGTGGCCTCTCCGGCTCTGGAGCGCAGGCCCAGCGGCCATGGCTCACGGGCCCAGCCGCTCCGCGGCACGTGAGAACCTCCCGGACCGGGACACGAACCCGTGTCCCCTGCATCAGCAGGCGGACTCAACCACTGCGCCACCAGGGAAGCCCCGTTCTAGCATTTTAAATGAGTGCTCATGTGATCAAAAATAAGTGACAAAATACTAAGGTTATTAACTATTCTACAGTCACTTTCTCTGAATTTTTCATGAGTTTGATTTTCAAAAGTAAGTTGGAATTACATTTACTCTACTCCATACATTATTTCGGTTTTGTATTATCTGCACTGTATGTACAAATTTATGCCAAAAATTATCCTTGTTCAAAAGAAAATTTAGGTTCTTCTCTAAACTATGTGACTTGGGCTGAAAAATAATAATAAAAATAATAATTTAAAAGTGGGAATTCCCTGGTGATCCAGTGGTTAGGACTTCGTGCTTTCACTGCCGAGGGCCTGGGTTCAACCCCTGGTTGGGGAACCAAGACCCCACAAGCTGCGTGGTGTGGCCAAAATAATAATAATAACAATAATAAAATTATGTGACGTATGGTGAGCCAACAAATATTTAGGCAAGTTTTGATTATATAGGCATAAACTTCTAATAATAAAGATATTTGATGGAATAAATATTTTGAATTCTTAAATTTATTCCCTAAATCAGTAAAAGAACACGTTTAAATAATTTTTAATTCCTCACTATTAAAACAGTACCTTGTACACCCTCTGCTGGCTTGAAGAAATAGTTTAACTGTAAAAAGACTTCATATATTCGTATAGTAATCTAGCATAGAAAAAACAGAAACACTTTAAATGTTACATAAAGACTTCAACTATAATAATAATTCAAGTAAAAATAAGCATATTTATTCTATTTCAGGCTAAAAAATTACAGTTTAGTATCATAAGAAGTGAGTGTTGAAAGAATATTAACATAAGATCACAGTAATCAAAACAATTTGAGGCAGGCACAAGAAAAGACAAAAAGTGTAGAGTAGAGCATCCAAAAGAGTGTATTAGGAATTTAATAAATGACAGACATGACAGTTTAATCAAGTGGGGAATGAGGACTTTGATAACAATGAATGGTGACATAATTAGTCACATTTCTGGAAGAAAGCAAAGATTAAACCTTTACCTCTGTACAAAGGCAAGTTCCAGATGAAATTTTAAAACTTTAAGTATAAACTCTAAACCCATATAAACACTAGAATAACACTTTGGAAAATTTCATAGCTCTCGAAGGGAAAAGTCTTCCTCAACAAGACAGGAGATTCAGAAGTTATTAGAGGAAAGGTAGTCATATTTAACTACACATACATTGTCATAAGAGGAAAACACCATAAACAAAGTCGAAGGCAAGTGATTTGGGGCAAATATGGCAACAGATATGATAGGTAAAGACATACATTCCCTCAGACACAAAAAGGGTTTATAAGTTGGTAAGAAAAATACAAGGAACCTAATAGAAAAAAGAAACCAAAGTCTTACTCTAAGGAAATTCATAAAAGAAGAAATCCAAATAGTCAATAAGCATACAAAAAGCTGCTCATTCTCCCAGGTAGTTGAGAAAAGTGAAAGTGAACTGCAACCTCACAGCTGTTAGAATTCCTATTATCGAAAAGATGAGGAATAACACGTGTTGGAGAGGATGTGGAAAAAAGGGAACCCGCATACATTGCTGGTAGGAATGTAAATTGGTGTCGCCACAGTGGAAAATAGTATGGAGATTCCTCAAAAAATTAAGAATAGAACTGTTATACGACCCAGCTATTCCACTTCTGGGCATTTATCTGAAGAACAAGAAAATACTAATTCGAAAAGATATATGCACCCCTATATTCATTGCAGCGTTATTTACAATAGCCAATATAAGAAAACAACTTAAGTCTTCATTGATGGATAAAAGGATAAAGATGTGGTATATATACACAAGGAAATACTACTCAGCCAAAGAAAGAATGAAATTCTGCCATTTGCAACAACATGGATGGAACCTGACAGTGTTTTGCTAAATGAAAAATGTCAGACAGAGAAAGACAAATACCATATGATTTCACTCATATGTGGAATCTAAAAAAAAAAAAAGAGGAACAAACAAAATAAAACAAAAACAAACTCATAGATACCGAGAAAAGACTAATGGCTGCCAGAGAGGAAGAGGGTTGGTGGGTAGGTGAAACGAGTGAAGGGTGTCAATGTATGGTGGTGGATGGTGACTAGACTTGTGGTGGTGATCACTCTGTAGTGTATACAGTTGTTGAACCATAATGCTGTACACCTGAAACATAAAAAATGAAAATGAAATGCACAGTGAGGGTTACAAGTCATTAACAATATAATTATCTTCAGCCTTGTGCTAATTAGCAAAATTTTAAAATACAGTAACATACAGTGCAAGCTGCTTCAGTCTTTTAAAAAATATTTGGCAATATCTATAAATCAAACACACACAACTTTTGATGAAGTAATCCTACTTGGGGGAGTCTATCCAATAAAAATAAAAGCGCCACAGTACAAACATGTCAGGCCATGTATTTAGTGACATTTAAGGTGATATATTTGTAATGGCAAAAACTAGGGAGCGTTCAAATATCCATCAAAAAACTTTGGTACAGTCGTTCTCTTATGCAATTATTTAAGGGAAGATGTAATTATATGCATATATATTGATCAGAAAGAGATATGTATTGATCATAATGACTCATTAAGATGAATTTAAGAAAAGCCATAACAGCAATAGGCTTTTTATATATGATTTTTTATGTTTGTGTGAGCATAAAAGACATCGAGGAAGAAAAAGAACTAGGCCCTTTTTTTTTTTTTTTTTTTTTTTTTTTTTGGGGACCCGGGCCTTTCCCTTTTTGGGCC
>NW_020185339.1:2636611-2675390 GCF_003031525.2 Neophocaena asiaeorientalis asiaeorientalis | reverse complement strand
TTTTTTTTTTTTTTTTTGCGGTACACGGGCCATTCACTGTTCTGGCCTCTCGTGTTGCGGAGCACGGGCTCCGGACACACAGGCTCAGCGGCCATGGCTCACAGGCCCAGCCGCTCCGCGGCATGTGGGATCTTCCCGGACTGGGGCACGAACCCATGTGCCCTGCATCGGCAAGAAGACTCTCAACCACTGCGCCACCAGGGAAGCCCGAACTAGGCCCTTTAGAGTAGCTACCAAGTGGTAGGAATGAAGAGGGTGGGAGCGAATTTTAACTTCATTTATATATCTTTGAATTTTCAATTAGTTAAAATGATTACCAATACATTCATAATTTGAAATTTTAATAAAGAAGATAAAATTGAAAAGAAAGAATTAATACGAAGTATTTATCTTTCAGGACATAAAGTACATTCTGTACATATTTAAATTATAGGCTCTATCTTAATTCCTCTTTGTTTTTCTCCCCTTCCCTCCTCCCCGCCCCTCAAAAAAGTAAAAGAAATTCTATCCACCCAGCAGTGTGTGTCCATGAAATATGGGTGGAGAGAAGTGAAAAATGGGAGGGGAATTTCCAGTATGGAGTAGGGGAACAATGACACGCCAAGCACACATATTTGAGAAAACTCCCCAAGGGGTATTGAACCCCAATCCCGTGCTGAGAACTACAGTTTTACGGATTAGGTAGGGAAAACCTTCTCCTCAGTTGCTTACCATGAGTTTCACTGTGGGGCTGGCTGTGATCACAGGTGCCAGCAATACTGACTCCCAAATAGCTTCAAAATTTTTCTAGAAAAGTCGTGTAGTATTTTTTTCTCATCTTTGGCTGCACGTTAGAATCAACTGGGGGGCAAACAAACAAAAGAATAGTGTGTGCATGCTGGTTGAATCAAAATTTTGGAATTGAGGATTGTTTCTCCTCTGCTAGTACATTTTAAAAGCTCTCCAGATGATTCTGAAGCACAGGGGGTTTGAGACCATTGACAGGGTTAAGCGCCTTAAACCTGGTGCTGAGACAGTTAACTAGAATCCTCTGCATGCCTCGGCCAGACTGCCTGAAGGAGGTAAGAAGATGGTTGTTGCCAGATAGAAGAGGATTTGAACCCAGGAACTTTAGACACACTGCTGTATTTTTTTTTCTTTCCATGAATTTTTAGAAACAGTTTTACTGAGGTATAATTTGGGGGCTATCGTGAATAATGATTCTTCTATAAACTTTCGTATCCAAGTCTCTGTATGGATATATTGTATATTTTTTCTCTGCTTTTTAAGTAGATACCTTGGAATAGACTCACCAAATTGTATGGTAAGTGTATGTTTAACTTTTAAAAAAACTGCCAAATATTTCCAAAATGTCTGTACCATTTTACATTCTCACCAGTAATGTTTGAGGATACTGAGACAACTTTCATGTTTCTGCACATTTTGTGAGCAGAGCAATTGACTGATCTCTTGTCTCAGGCTATCTCTTTTTAAGTATCTTCGTATAGTGAACAGCCTTGAAAAAGCCAGGAGCACGTTTGCTTACTACCTAGCAGAATAAGATAATGTCTTCCTCTGAGGCAAAGATCAGCAGATTTGAAGATTCAGTTTCAGAAGATTCAGATTCCCTAAGCTTAGGGCTCTTGAGCTGTGATAAATATCCACTGCACTCACAGCATCCACCTGGCCCTTACTGCCATCACCCTGTGGGAATTAGGGCTCAGGGACCTGATGCAGGAAAATAATACTCTGGCTACTGCTATTGTTTTAAGTGATAAACTGTCCTTTGTCTCAGAGTCGGGGGTCTTGTGTCTTCTGCCAGCATCCACAAAATGTGGAAGGCTACTTTGTTAGCTTTCATGTAGGGTAAAATCTCAGACCTTTCATGGTTTTTGGCAGAGAGTTCTAGTTTCTCCACATCATCATCAACCCTTGGCATTTTCGCTTTTGGATTTTAGCCATTCTAATAGGCATGATTTTAATTTGAATTTTCCTAATGACTAATTAAACTGGGCATCTTTTCATGTACCTACTGCCATCCTTATGTTTACTCTGGTGATGTCTTTATTCAAATCCTTGCCCCTTTTTTAATTGGGTTGTTTGTTATTATTAAGTTGTGGACGTTCTTTATGTATTCTGGATGCAAGTCCTTTATCAGATATATGATCTGCAAATACTTTCTGTGGCTTGTGTTTTCATTTTCTTAATGATGTCTTCCAAAGAACAAAATTTTTAATTTGAAGAAGTTGAATTTATCAATGCTTTCTTTTTGGGATCATGCTTTTGTTGTCATGTCCTAGTAACCTTTGCCTAAGCCAAGGTCACAAAGATTCTCCTGTGTTTTCCTCTAGAAGTTTTATAGTTTTAGCTTTTACATTTAGACCTATGAGCCGTTTCAAGTTTTATATAGGTCAAGGTTTTTTCTTTCTTTTTCTTTTTCTTTTCTTTGTGTGTGTATGTGTGTGTTTGTGTGTGCATATGGTTATCCTATTGGTCCAGCATCATTTATTGAAAAGATAATCCTTTCCCCATTGAATTATCTTGTCACTTATGCAAAAAAAAAAAAACCAAAAGCAAACCTGATCATTTCTACATAGGTCTGTTTCTGGGCTCCATGCTATTCCATTCATCTTTATGTCTATTCTTATACAATTTGCAGCATCAATAAGTGGGAATCTGGTTTTATGGTCTATTTGATAATCTCTCCTCATTCTGATATTTTTGGTTGTTCTAATAATTAACTACTTCCATTCATCAGACTTATCATCAAATGATAATTTCTTATTTCCTCTCATATTTTCTTGAGGGCTCTGCTATACACTACATACAAAAAATTGAGACAGTCTCAGAGACTCATTGAAAGGGACTATACCAGGTGATCTTTTTAGAGACAGACTCATGGTCACAGCCTTTGGAGTTTAAGTGAAAATTGCTCAGACAATTTTTAGGCAGCCCGGAGGACTGGATTATGATTTTCAGGAATCGTTCTCATTCAGAAGCAGAAGATTTCAAGAAAACAGATCCAGAAGAACAGGAATTAATTACATAGACTCAAATACACTAATGAGGCATATTTACTTGTGGTTATTTCTTTGGGCATACTGTTATTATTATTTCTAAATATCTATTTTCTGATGTGTTTATGAGGATGCCTTTCCTTTTCTTATTAATCCATTTCTAGCCCTCAATTTAGTAGACTATGCTCTTGTAAATTGAAATGAAACCTTTAGAAAATGATATCTGAGTCTCACTGACCTCTAGAATTTAGAAAGAGATGCTTTCATTGAGTCTTACTATTCATGACAATTCATTTATTTCATAGGTTCAATAAAAATCCATCTTTCATTTTACCCGAACACATTTGACAAATTGACAGTGCAACCAAGGTCATAATAGAGTATTATACTTGATAGTATGTCGCAGAAGCTCACCATTAAGGAATAAGTGTTTCACTTCACATATGGAGCCAATGTCCACAACATACTCACACCAAACTGAACTGGCATCTATTATATGAATTACAAGATCCCAGTCCCAAACTGATAAGAAAAGTCACTTCCTGGTAGGCCAGGGCTCTTAGACTATTTGGGTGATTTCAGAAAGAGAGTTCACCCAAATTCATAGGGACTGCAAGAAGTCTTATACAAAGAGACTTTTGTGCTTGGTTTTCTAGATTCAAAACAAAAGAGCAAATAAAGATTTTAAAAGTTCAATCCTATATTCCTTATGAAATTTCTAGATAAAAGTTAATTTTCTAAGGGCTTCTTATCTTGTCACTTATGCAAGATTCCACCTGCCGATGCAGGGGACACGGGTTCGTGCCCCGGTCCGGGAAGATCCCACATGCTGCGGAGCGACTGGGCCCGTGAGCCATGGCCGCTGAGCCTGCGCGTCCGGAGCCCGTGCTCCGCAATGGGAGAGGCCACAACAGTGAGAGGCCCAAGTACCACAAAAAAAAAAAAAAAGTTAATTTTCTAGCCTAAATTTGCTCAACCCTGTATTTTCTATGAGCCTTTATTAATTAGCACTTCTCAGTACAGTAAGCCTATGTAAATAATTAGGTCAAAACACAATGACACCAACCATTTTTGTGGTTAGGCATAGTCTTTGGAGATTACTTATGATCATACAAGGGCAATGCTTGAGAAGAACTGTCTAAAATTTGGAAATAAGATGATGGGAGAGCAATATATCCTTTCAATGTCATATTGGAATATTGTTTAACAGAGAAATCCAAAGAATATTTTATTACCCAGAGAAATCAATAATTCTATTGTTTGTTTGTCATTATCACCTATCAATTAAAGACCCAGACCGTATGATTTTACACGGTAACTTGTGTATGTTTGTCTGTTTATTTTCTTTCAGTAGAAAATATAATCCCCCAAATTATGGTTTTATTGCTCTGTAGGGTATTAACCCGTTTTGTATCTAACCAGAAAGCTTATTTGGTATTATTTTTCCAATGACAACCCAACATCTGTTCCTTTGAACAAAGTTAACCTTCCTGCTAGTTACCTCATTAATGAATTGAATACATTTTTACAAGTGTTCATTCGATATTTTATGATAATATTCTTAAACTTTAGAAAAATATACTCTGACATGTCCATGGCACAAAACTAGAACTCTTGCTCTAGCTGATTAGGGAAGTCAGAGAAGTCTATCCATAGAATTGATAACTGAAATTCATTTATTCATTCAACAAAATATTTATTCAAAAGATAATATACATTTAAAAAATATTTATTAAACATTTACCACATACAAGGCTCTCTTCTAGACATTATAGATACAGTGGTAAATATGGCATACCATTTCCCTGCCTTGAGGAAACTTATAATATTCACCTGAAGAGACACACAGTAAATAAAATAAATAAGATACATGTAAGTTAGTGATAAGTTTTTAAAAATAAGGCAAAGGAGGGAGATAGGAGATATGTATTCGGAGGAAAAGATTGCAATTTTACTTCTGATAGTCATTGTAGGTGATCTTTAATAAAGACCTAAGGAAAGATGAGAGAGGGAGCTGTTTGACTATCTGGCAGAAAAATGGTCTAAAGCATTGGTCCTTAAACTTTTTTTTATCTCTGAACCCCTTCTTTTTAAACTCTTAAGATTTATTAAGGAAAGAAGTCTTTCTATACATGGACACATACATGTATATCTCACCATTCACTGTATTATAAGTTAAAATCACACAATTTCAAAATATTTACTTATTTAAAATGAATGAATAAGATAGTAGAGAGGCTTACATGCTAACATAAGTAATGCAGTTTGTGAAAAATAACTATTTTTTAAAATAACTATTTTCTAAAATAAAAAACATAATAAGAAAAATGACATTACTCCATATTTTTGCAAATCTCTTTATTTTTTTCAGACTTAATAAAAGACGGTTGGGATCCCATATATGTTTCTGTATCCAATTTGTTGCAATGTGTTGTTTTGGTTGAAGTATATGAAGGAGTTCCTGCTTCACATACATATATAGTTGGGGAAAGAAGAATTATTTTAATAAAGCCTTTGGGGATAATTAATTTAATTTTTAATAATGGCTGTGGTTAGCAGCCAGTTAAAATTCCACACCTACCAGGCTGGCAGCCTCCTCAGTAATAAATACATTTCTTAGAGCTTTGATGAAGGAAGTATTCTCAAGTATCCATCTTTGGGGTACGGTTGGAAGGGGCTGAGTGGATTCATTCCAACGTTTCTGTCTTTTTGAGCCTTTGGACTTCTTCCTTTAGAGTATACCAGCAAAGGTCAGGCATTTCCACATGTAAAATGTGGGTTATTGATGAGTCCAGGCTTCAGTGAGCCAATTCATCAGATTATTAACAACTTTTCACATGCTTAGGCCAATATATTAAATTTCATATTCTGGCTGAATGCATCCATGACAGTGACTCAGCCCGATTATGCCTTATATTTTATCCTCCTTGGTCTAATCCCTTAAAATCCACACCCACCCCCATTCTTTAGTTTCTTGCCAATAAAGATTGGAGAGGTCCTGAACTCCTTTGGGTGTGTGGGCCACCTCCTCATAGAGCAGTCCTCGTCCAGAAGCAGTGATGGGTGTGTTGTGAGGGGAGTTAGTTTGTGATGCAAGTGCAGTCATTGAAAGGCTTTTATGCAGAAGAGTTTTTTTATTTTTTCCTCTGTGTCTTATATTTGAGTGAATTGATGGTGGGAGTGGGGAGAACATCAAAGTTCCCAGCTTCATCCTTGCTACTCAAATGACGCTTTCTCATGGTTTAAAACTCCACCCCTTCTGCCACCAATACTTTTCTATCAGTGTAAGAGACCTGGCCCACTTGAGAATTTATTTGAATTCTGAAATCCTCAGAATTGGACCTTGGACTTGGTTCTCACCCTCTGGCCATAGGAAATGAGGAACTCCTTCAAGACTTCTTTTTAAACTTTCTAATCATCCATGCCAGATATTTTTAGTTTTCAACTGTTCATTTGCCACGTATATATTCTCTAGGGCCATCAGAAAGAGCCAGGTGACACCACAACTTTTATTATTATTATTATTATTTTTTGCGGTACGCGGGCCTTTCACTGTTGTGGCCTCTCCCGTTGCAGAGCACAGGCTCCGGACGCGCAGGCTCAGCGGCCATGGCTCACGGGCCCAGCCACTCCGCGGCATGAGGGATCTTCCTGGACCGGGGCACGAACCCGTGTCTCCTGCATCGGCAGGCGGACTCTCAACCACTGCGCCACCAGGGAAGCCCACCACAACTTTTATAATCACTGTTTTTGCTATAACAACTGAGTTTTACATCCACTTGAATTCCCAATACTGTTGCCTGCCCATATACTTCATCACATGCTAAAATAAGTGATCGTGTGAGTAATCATAATGTCACTGCGTGTCATGGATTACCCGTGTCCATTCCCAGCACTCCTGAAATATGTGAGCAATCTATTTCCAAAATTTGAAGTTCTGCTTCCTGAGACCAATTTGGGTACCAGTTATTATACCGGTCAAGGTCCTGGCAGGAAACAGGTGACGTAAACTGGAGAAGAGGTTCGTAAGAAAACTATGTACACAGGTACAGGCAAGGTGTAGAGAAACCACAGGATATGATTTGATGTCATTTCCAAATTCTTACCCTCCCACCCTGCCCTTAGGACTTCATTTCAGTATGTCACACAAAATACAAATTTGGAAGTCATCCAAGATTATCCCTTTTCTATTACATCCCACTTTCAATTAATTAAGTACATCTAAAATAACTGCTCTTCCCTACAACATTGTTCCTACCTAGTGTGGCATCACGGTTCAATTCTTACTGAATCACGAGAATTTTAGTACAACATAAATTGCATATACAGGAGCATCAGGAGAGGACGTTAAAGAAATAAGAAAGTAGTAGGTCATGGAGAAATCCATTGTCATAATGAGGTCATTTTCTTTAATTCATAGCAAAAGGAAGAAAACGGGGTTAGCAGAGCCCTTTATATTTTTATATTATTTGTGTTGTCACAGTTGAACACTCAACTTGAGAAAATGCATTAATACAACATCAGCACAAAAGATGTGAATTTTAATATGTAGCACATCCAATTACAGCACTACAAAGAGAATTAGGAGAAAAGCAGCTATAAACATCCAGCTGCAGAGTTTAAGCAGTCTCATGCTGTGACTTTAGATAATGCAAATTTTATGTTCTCATCTCATTTTAGAAAACAAAATGCATTATATTAAAGGTCAATCTGTATTATAACCAGGGAATTATAAACTGTAACACAGTTCAGAGAACATATAGACTTTGTTCTTTATTTTGATCAGTATTACTGGGGAAATGTTCAATTGCATTACATGAGATGAAGAAGGCCAACCTGTCTAAAGGTCTCCCTATCTCAAATATAGTACCATTTATTAACTATAAAGTATCGGGGTGAAACATGTCCACAGCTCTCCCTGCCTATGCTGTATTGCCTGTTTATTTATGTTAACTATTATATATATAACTACGTTAACTACAAAATGTGAGGGTAGAGAATAATGATTGGTCGCCTATCTGTGTTGTAGTAACATTTGTTAATATAAAGTGTGGATTGTTACATTACTTACAAATTAAATGTAAGCTAAATTCAAGTTTTTTACTTAGTCCATAAGGGATTCTTCAGGCCAGACAGCCTTTGTACAATTGTCTAGCTTTGGTTCAAAGAGGACTATCTGTTAGAAGGAAAGAACAAATGTCATGTGTTCCAGAAAAGGGCTCATTAAATCTCAGGATGATAGCTGGACATTTTTGTTATTCTGAAATTAATCATTATATTGTTAATGGTTCTTTATATGCACAGGAAGGGAATAAATCAGACTTAAGAAATACATGGTCCGGATCCCCATTCTTCCTGTAACCTATGCCCATCAAACCCACATTCTTGGGTTCCTCAATTTGGATATCCATTCTTTTTTTTTTTTTAATTTAAGGAACTTATAATTCCAGAATGTCATTTTGAGACCTAATGTTAATTGCTTTAAACAAAAACAAACAAAAAAACATATGTAATGAAAGCATATTTCCTCTCTAGAATATCTGTATAAGATTGAATCTTCTAGAGAACCAAAAGTTTCTAGAAACATACTACAATATATCAGGATATTATTGAAAAGGAATGTGGTCATTATTTTGCTTCTTTTTTTTTTTTTTTTTTTACTGAAGTATAGTTGATTTATAATGTTATGTTAGTTTCAGGTATACAGCAAAGTGATTCAGATATAAATATACATATTCTTTTTCAGATTCTTTTCCATTATAGGTTATTATATGATACTGAATATAGTTCCCTGTGCTATACAGTAGGTCCTTGTTGTTTATCTATTTTATGTATAGTAGTGTGTATTTGTTAATCCCCAAAGCCTGATTTATGTCTCCCCACCTTTCCCCTTTGGTAACCGTAAGTTTGTTTTCAATGTCTGCGAGTCTATTTCTGTCTTGTAAATAAGTTTATTTGTATTATTATTATTTTTTAGATTCCACATGTAAGTGATATAATATGATATTTACCTTTCTCTGTCTGACTTAATTCACTTAGTTTGATAATCTCTAAGTCCATCCGTGTTGCTGCAAATGGCGTTATTTCATTCTTTTTTATGGCTGAGTAGTATTCCATTGTATATATATATACCACGTCTTCTTTATCCATTCATCTGTTGATGGACACTTAGGTTGCTTCTATGTCTTGGCTATTGTAAATAGTGCTACTATGAACATTGGGTTGCATGTATCTTTTCAAATAGTTTTCTCCAGATATATGCCCTGCAGTTGGATTGTAAATAGTGCTGCAATGAACATTGGGGTGCATGTGTCTTTTTGAATTATGGTTTTATCTGGGTATATGCCCAGTAGTGGAATTACTGGCTCATATGGTAACTCTATTTTTAGTTTCTTAAGGAACCTCCGTACTGTTCTCCATAGTGGCTGCACCAGTATACATTCCCACCAGCAGGATAGGAGGGTTCCCTGTTCCCCACATCCTCTCCAGCGTTTATTATTTGTAGACATTTTGATGATGGCCATTCTGACTGGTGTAAAGTGATACCTCAGTGCAGTTTTGATTTGCATTTCTCTAATTATTAGCAATGTTGAGCATCTTTTCATGTACCTGTTGGCCATCTATATGTCTTCTATGGAAAAATGTCTATTTAGGTCTTCTGCCCATTTTTTTATTGCATTGTTTGTTTTTTTGATATTAAGCTGTATGAGATTAATATCAAAATTAATCCCTCGTTGGGATTTTAGAAATTAATCCCTTGTCGGCCTCATTGTTTGCAATATTTTCTCCCATTCCATAGGTTGTCTTCTTATTTTGTTTATGGTTTCCTTTCTTGAGCAAAAGCTTTTAAGTTTAATTAGGTCCCATTTGTTTATTTTTGCTTTTATCTCCATTATTCTAGGAGATGGATCCAAAACAATATTGCTGCGACTTATGTCAAAGAATGTTCTGCCTATGTTTTCCTCTAGGAGTTTCATAGTACCTGGTCCTATGTTTAGGTTTTTTAATACATCTTGAGTATATTTTTGTATGTGGTATTAGAGACTCTTCTAACTTCATGCTTTTACATGTAGCTGTCCAGTGTTCCCAGCACCATTTATTGAAGAGACTTTCCTTTATCAATTATATATTCTTGCCTCCTTTGTCATGGATTAATTTACTATGAGTGTGTGGACTTATTTCTGGGCTTTCTGTCCTGTTCCACTGATCTATATGTCTGTTTTGGGGCCAGTACCATACTGTTTTGATTACTGTAGCTTTGTAGTATAGCCTGAAGTCAGGGCGTCTGATTCCTCCAGCTCTGTTCTTCTTTCTCAAGATTATTTTGGCTATTCCGGGCATTTTGTGTTTCCATACAAATTGTGAAATTATTTGTTCTAGTTCTGTGGAAAATGCAATTGGTAATTTGATAGGGGTTGCATTGAATCTGTAGATTGCCTTGGGTAGTATGGTCATTTTAACAATATTGACTCTTACAATCCAAGAACATGGTATATCTTTCCATCTGTTTGTTTGTCTGTCATCTTTAATTTCTCTCATCAGTGTCTTAAAGTTTTTGGAGTACAGGTCTTTTGCCTCCTAGGAATAAATTCCTAGGTATTTTATTCTTTTTGATGCACTGGTAAATGGGATTGTTTCCTTAATTTCCCTTTCTGATATTTCATTGTTAGTGTATAGAAATGCAACAGATTTCTGTGTATTAATTTTGTGTCCTGCAACTTTACCAAATTCATTGATGAGCTCTAATTGTTTTCTGGTGGCATCTTTAGGATTTTTCTATGTATAGTATCATGTCATCTGAATCCAGGTGGTGGAGCTTCATGTTTTTTGGAGCCAGTTACACAAAGTGATTTTTTTTTCTATCTCCCATTTGTACAAAGTACCATTTCAAATTAATTAAAACAAAATATCCTTTCTTTAAAAATGGTGGTAATTATCATAGCTTTATGATAAAACAATATAATTAGGAGCTTTCATCTTTCAATAAGCCTATGTAAGAAGGAGTTGGAAAAAATAATCATATTTTTTCACTCTCTTTCAGATCTGAAAGATAGACAGTACTCTTTTTCTATATTTTCTTTCCATTAAAATTGAATATTTGTGTGATCCAAAAGAGTTTTTTTAATTTTTTAAATTTTATTTTATTTATTTATTTATTTTTGCAGTACATGGGCCTCTCACTGTTGTGGCCTCTCCCGTTGCGGAGCACAGGCTCCAGACACGCAGGCTCAGCAGCCATGGCTTACGGGCCTAGGTGCTCCACGGCATGTGGGATCTTCCCGGACCAGGGCACAAACCCGTGTCCCCTGCATCGGCAGGCGGACTCTCAACCACTGCGCTACCAGGGAAGTCCAAGAGTTTTTTTAAAGCACAAAAAGGAATACTTTGTAACATCCACCTGATACACATTATGGCTTAGTTTAACATAAAATGTGTTATGAATTTTTGTATAGATATTTTATGTGAGACAGAAATGTAAAGAAAATTTTATTCAAAAAGTGTTTAAGGTTTTTATACACAAATTTCATTACATTGTTTTTCATTTTAGGATAGTCATAATCTAAAAGTCAATAATTTGCAATTAATTAGAAGATTATGGCTCAACATTATTAAATATTATTTACCTATAAATAATTAATATAAGGATTTATCAGACTATTTAATGATATAAAAATATGTTTGTAATATAGTAAGTGGAATATAAGATACTATACAGGGAAGATGTATCCCAATGCATTAGTAGTTCATAATTTTACATAGTTTTCCTTTATAAAAAATCTGCATTTTCATCTGACTCTAATATTTAGGGAAAATCTATAATATTCGTTTACTTATACATTTTTTAAATGTACTGCTGCTTGGCTTATTCTTTAGCATAATTCATACTGTGCAAAAATTTGTTGGCCACCAGATAGCTAAGAGAACCCTTTTGTGTATACATCTGATACTAGAAAATAAGAAAAGACAAGTATAGATAGTTCTTAACTATAATTTTTTTAGAAACATGTTATATGTGAGTTTGATAATTTTGAATATCTTTTCTTCATTTTTATAATTGTAAAATGAGTCACTGGCTTAAAAGAAACTTTCATCAAATAAGTAATGAATATCATTCCTATTTGGAAACAAGATGCTTGAATCAACTGAAGTGCAATTTTGAAAACTTTTTTCACAAAGAACAAATTTTGAGGAATTTATTGGAGGTGAATACTATTCTCTGTATGAAATGTATGAAGCATGGATTGCACATCAATTTATTAAATTTGATTAAGGGAGTATATTACAAAGAATGATAATTTCCTCAATGGAAAATGGCAACAATAATAGTGTTTACAAGAGGACTGATAAGGGGAGTAAATGAGATAGTGTATATAAAGATCTTAGTATAATTTTGGGCAACTGACTATATTTTATTGCAAACAAGTTGATTTAATCGATGTGTAACATCTCAAAGAAAAAATTAGATACACAATATTAAAATAATAATTAGGTAACTTACTATGTGTCAGTTACCAGTATAAGTGCTTTGCATGAAATAACTTATTTATCCACTTAAATTACTCTATGATTTACATATTATATCAGGTCTACAATCCTTCAGCTATAATTTTGAAAGGCAAAAGTCTCTGAAAACTTTGTTTTGTTTTGTTTTGTTTTTCACACAGGCAAAAATCTGACCTGAATTGATATGAGGCTATTTTTATTCTTGAATTATCTCTTAGTTTGAATATTTATTCATTTTGCTGCAGTAATTTTAATATGCTGCTTGAATCCCTACTGTGACTGTTATGTAAATATATGGTGTTTGCACTGAATTACCTATCTAAAATCCAAAACATTCTGAATTTGAAACACCCTTGGACCCAAGGGTTTTGGAAAATAAGTTATGAACCTATATTATCATGCTCATTTTACAGAAAGGTAAACTGGGGCACAAAGGCAGTAGTTTTTTTGTAATGTCACACAGCTTGTAAGGAGTAGACTTGTGATTAATTTTCATGTAAACATTTAACATGGTTCTAAATGGTTTTCTCATCATTTCTTCCTTTTCCACTGACTCCAAAGTCTGCAAAGATTATACTGGTCAACCAAGAAGAGGCAGTTGAGACTAGACATTAATTTATTCAAATGTGTGTGTGTCATGGTTACTCCAAAGTGGTGCAAAATGCTGTGCCAGCATGTACTATCCAAAAAAAACCCAACTGTGGCTTACTGTATAATAATCAGTCTGAAATGTGGAATTACAGGGTAAGCAAATTTTTCAAAGGGCTTAAATATCTGTCTTGATTGAAATTTCACAGATGGAATTTCTAGAGTTATCCATGTAGCAGCTTGGGGTAGATGTTAGGAAATTGAGTTTCTGTCTCTGGCTTAGAAACCAAATCGTTGTGTGACCTTGAGTAAATAAGTAGTATTTTACTTCATAGATTCCCACTTCTAAATTCTAAATTATATTTAGAATTCTGTTTCTATGAAATATAAATGAAATAAATGTACATGAGTACAGTTAATTGAGCCATTTTTAGTAAGGCCTAAAAGTAGTATTTATTACTATTTCAATGTGTAATCTTGAGGCAGTTTGTCCCATTTCATAGTATCAGAAGCCAAACTCGAAATTGTCATCTACAATGTGTCCCAAGATTGAACATTTAAGCTAGTTCTCCAACTCTTTAATAGCTTTTTAAAAAGTGGCAAAACAATAATTTTGTAATCACAACTCTAAACATAAATTCCATCCTTAGTCAAATTGTAAATATGTAAGTTGATAATTCAAACATATTTGTTCCTGTCATACTTTACATAAATTATTAATGTTCCCCAGCTTTAGGCATTATTGGGACAGTAGAATACTGCAAACTCTTAAACTATTTCAATGAAGAGCGAAGACCTACTCTCTCCTTTCCCACTAGATTAGTGGTTTCTCATTTTGAGAACAATATGTATTCCATTATTGCTAAAACTTCTTTGTATACAAAAAGGTTGTTGTCATGACTCCTGTGGATGGCTTACTTTTTAGGCCACTAATGTAAAAACATTCTATTAAATCAAATAATGTGGATAAGCCTTCAGAGTTGATGATAGAGTATACACCCTGGGAAGCATATAGAAATATCCAGAATTATGAATTGTGTTAATCCATATTGCAGAATATAGCTCAAAAAAATAATTTTAAAGGGCTAGGCATGGGTTGCTCTAAATTTTAGGCCTCTCTTCTCTGATTCAAAACTTAGATTTGTTTTTTTAATTAATTTGTTAATAAAGTATATCAAAAATAAATTTGCTTGGAAAAGCAGTTTGGGGGTAAATGTAATAAGTGAATTTAGCAGTAGTTTATCACTTTTTAATAAAGGAAGCAGTTATTGTGAATGTTTACAATTTAAAATGATACACTGATACTACGCCAAATTATATGTAGATTAGGAAAAAAGAAATCCAAACTACTCTTCTCAAAAAGCAAGCATAAAATGCAGGTCACACAGATATGCTAATGCTTTTTAAACAAAGTCAGGTTTTAATCTACCTTTAAAAGCACAAAAAGTCACCTTCAAATCCTACTGCCATGGTATTAACTCAAGCAGAATTTCTAAAAGACTTTCTCATAAGGATGGCAAGTGGGAGTGAATGGTATTAAAGATCTACTTGACTTTTTCCACTTCTATGAAACCAGCTCCTTCTACTAGTTTCTCTATTTCTAGTGTATTAATATTACATATACTATAATAATAGTGTATGATAATAAAATAATTTTAGTATGCATATGTATAATAATAAAAGACCAAATATAGGAGGCTCTCACAAAAAAGTTTGGGGGGATAAGAAATGGAGTTAGGTCTTCTATAACCCTGAGATGGTGAACAATCTCTGTTCCATATTAGGAAAACAAGATCTCTCAGTGACGTCCATTGGATGGCTATATCTGGATTGGTGGGTTAAGTAAGCCCTAGGCTGGGTTACAGTGTTTGTATGGTGCCCATTTTAGGATTCCACCATCAAAGCACCTCTGCATTATATGTGATTTCCCCAATTTGGGATTATGGCATTTGGCTGCCTCTGCTTTGTATGTAGTGTGCCCAAGAGGTCAAAGTTCATCTGTCCCTTCTTGTGGTTATCCCTCTATCCCAGAGGAGAAAGTTTGACCATAAGGAATTCAGCCTACTCTAGCATAGAATCATCTTTGAGTGTCACTATATATCAGAGGTTTAGCAAAAGCTGATTTTCTGAAAAATTTTCTGAAACCTATACAGCTGTACTGTATTACCATAAACACAACTGCAAGTAGAAATTTTCCTTGATCCAAGCAAACCTTCTAGCCAGTGATGAACTAATTTTGGTGGATGGAATATTGCTTTGCCTTCACTAATGGATTCTGTACAATCTGTAAGGTTGACATAAGGTAGGCTAAATTTCTAAGCCTAATCAGCTAACAGGTAACATGCAATAAGCCCTGGTTTCACCAACCTGATATAGGGAAGAAGGAGTTACTCAAAATCAGACCTTAGAAAACTTGCACTGAAGACCCTTGGTATTGTATCCCACTATCATTTTTATATTATTTTTTATTTCTTGCTTATACCTGAAAGTGACATGTATTTGTGTGGATCATTATCTATTATTGTTTTTAGCCTCTGAAATTGAGTTGTAACAAAAGTTGTCCCCACTTAGACCTCATGGCCTGTGTGGGTTTTGATCAGGCAAATTGGGCCTCTGCAGAGAAACACAGGAAAGTTTTCCCAAACCTCATATGGATCATGGTCATTGGGGACTAGAGTAATCACAGATGCCTTGCATAATAACTAGAATTACAAGATACTGATAGCATGGAGATATTCAGTAAAAAAAAAAAAAAAAAAAAGAAAAAAACAAACTAATTTCCCATATACCCAAGTGTTTCTGCACGAAATGCTATTGCAAAGGCACAGGCTAACTATAACCATGTATTTCGAATACACCAAGAACTGCATACGGTTAAACTCAACTATGCTGAAAGAAAACAATGATCTAGTGATATTTGGGTTAAATGACCAAGAATACCAGAACAATAATTACAAAAAGAGAATGATTGTTTTAAAGAAATCCATTCAGCTGTCTTATTTTGTCAGTTTCAGGCATGGGCTATATATCCATTGTCATCTCCTTGGTTCACAGTTCTTGGGCAAAGTGACTGCTTCTTCTCTGCTTCTGGAGACTTTTTTGACTCAGCCTGTTTAAGGTCTCATGTGAGTAGAAATCCACTGATTTGGTAGTTGGTAGCTTGGTTGGCAGTTTGCTTGCACTGTGAAACTTGAGCCCATAATAACAGAAATGGTGTTCGGTAATGTCGAAAAGCATTTTCAAGTTGATATGTGTTATGGATTGAATTGTATCCCCCAAAAAGGATATATTGGAGTCCTAACCACCAGGACCTCAGAATGTGACCTTATTTGGAGGTAAGGTCTTTACAGAGGTAATCATGTGAAAATAAGGTAATTAGGGTGTGTCCTAATACAACTGGTGTCTTTATCGTAAGGGAAATTTGGAAACAAAGGCATGCACACAGGTAGGACACCACGTGATGACTAGAGTTTGCTAATACATGCCAAGGAGCCAGAGCTAGAAGAAAGACGTGAAGCAGATCTTTTCCTAGTGCCTTCCCAGGGAGCATGGCTCTTCCCACACCTTGATTTCAGACTTCTAGCCTCCATCCCTGTGATGGACAATTCTGTTTTTCAGAAGGTTGGTCTGATTGCTGTGAGTCAACTGTAGCTGGCTTAAACTGAGCAGTTATCCATCCGAAGGTTTGATGGGGAAGGACGTCAACTTGGTGGGGAGAGAAGCATCTCATACAGCTGGGGTGGTAAAAGCTGCTCATTTAGCATGTAGCCCTGCAAGGACATTGCCATTGGCTTTTGGTCTGCCTATGTGCTTCTATTTAATAACCATTTTTTTCTTTGTGAGTTTTGAATAGCTTCTACTAAATCATTGATATTGTTCCCCCAGTTAGTCAAAATATCTGAAGAAGTCACAAATCCTTTAGGTTTCATGACATTTCAAAATCATGAGCAATTCTAAAAGCATATCTTTTGTCTTTTGCCACAATAAAGGCTTCAGTCAGAGCTATTAATTCTGCTACCTGGGAAGATCAAATATTACGAAATGGAGCCCCTTAATGGCTGCATTTTCAGCAGATACAAAAAAAGAGGAGGCCTTTGTAATTTCTAAAATAAAATCCATCTATAAACCATATTAAATCAAGATGAACTAAAAGGGGTTCTGTAAGATCAGTCCTGGGCATGCTTTCCTCAGTTATTGCTAGAGTCACATGTTTCCCCTTCATCCTGAAAAGAAATCAAATTACAAGAGTAAGGTTTGAACTATGTTAAACAGTGATGTGTAAGAGAGATAAAAAGGGCTTCATAAATGGAAAAGTTGCTGATAGAGAAATCTTGAGTGTTGTCTAAAAGTAACAATGATTGTTCAGCAGGTGCAAACCACAGAGTCAGTGAGAAGCAAACAACATATTAGCAGAGGCTTCAACCAGTCTGACAGCTGCTGCTGAGTTCTGCAAGCATAAAAAGTATGCCTCAGTTACTAAACTAAGGACTAGGTTAAGAGAGGCAACCTACAGGCTCCGGCGAGCTAATACTCCTAATATATCATCCTGTCTCTCATGAACAAAAGGAGAAGGGTTCGACATGGTTAAGGGTACCCAAAGTGGGGGATTGTTGAAGAGAAGCAGTGAAAGCGGAGAAAGCTGCTTTCACTTCTGCTTCGCATGGAAGAGACTCAGGAATTTTTCCTTTAATAAGTTCATGAGAGGACTGAGCTACTTTTTTTTTTAACTAGGCATTTATTGCTCGCAATAACCAGTTAATCCCCCCAAAATTCTTTTCATTGTTTTTTAGTTTAGAAAGTTGGTCAAATGGAATCATCTCTGTTCTGGTGGATGGAAAACATCCATGGCTGACAGATTCTGACCCAAATTTATACAATTTAACAAAATTATAGCTTTTTTTCTACATGGTTTGTAAAGCTTTTCAGCTGATATTGAAGAGCTATATGAAGTCTTCTTGTGAACTACTTAGATTAAGAGGGCACAGTAATCTACATATTGTACAACGATGAACTCTCAAAGAAAAATTAAATCCTTTTGTTTAGACTGACTTGTTTAGATGGAAGGAAATACGAGAATTCTGTAAATCCCTGAGGTATAACCATCTAGATATACTGTTAATTTTCCCACAAAAATAACAAATATTAACTGTCTTTATCTATGTGTCTAGTAAGGAAAGCTGCAAATAAACTGACCACTGTGAAATATTTACTTTTTCAGGGACGAAGGACAGGGCATATTTGTGTTGGGAACTACTAGGAATCTAGGGATCACAGTTCTATTGCTCACCTTGAGATCCTGAACAAACAGGGGTAGCCTTTTCTGATCGGTTTCTTAACTGGCTGTGTGGGAGTACTGCAAGCACTAAGATGTGGCCATCCTTATTCTAATAGACTCAGAGGAATGAATTTTATTCCTGAGACTTCTTCAAGTTTGAATGGATACTGGGATGACCTCAGTGGGGGTTATAAGGATTCATTTGAATCTTAGTAGGTCATTTTCCAATATTCTGCTCACGTCAGTAGAGTCAATATTCTATTCACGACTAATCCAAAAAGTAGAAGGATGCTAACATTGCACCGGAGAGGACGGTACATGTGAATGAACTGCTATAATTTGGGTTGTTCTGATGTGGTGCCACCTGGCAAACCTTTAATTTCATGATGTTGTTACAGAGCAAGTCTCAAGTAAGCTTGCTGGAGCAGAGGCACACAACGGAAATTAGTAAAACTTGCAAGACTAGATAGAGGCAACCTCCCCAGTTATTTTATTAGTACTCCAAGGAACAGGTTGAGATAAGTGGTGAGATTTAAAACAGAAAATGAAGCATCCTCATTGAAAGGCCTGCATACAAAGATATAATGCAGACAGTGCTATATCTTGAGTGTCATTGCTGGGTCCCTAATTTGACTTCATAAGCCCCTTTCTCAGTTTCAGCAGGTAGCCACTTTTCCAGTGCCTTAATCTCTTTAGAGATGTCACATTTCCTAGAATGTTTTATACCTACCATGTGACTGAACCATTTCCCTCCTAGGCATTTACCCAAGAGAAATGAAAGCATATGTCCACACAAAGACCTATACACAATGTTCACAGTAGCTTTATTTGTGGGAGCCCCAAACTAGAAACAACCCAAATGTCAATCAACAGGCAAATGGATAAACAAATGCTGATGCATCCATACCATAGAGTACTTAGCAATAAAAAGGAACTATTGATAAATGCAACACGGATGAATCTCAAATTTGTCTGACTGAAAGAAGCCAGACAGAAAAGAGTACCCAGTAGATAATTCCAATTTTATAACATTTTTGAAAATGCAGATTATCTATAGTAACAGAAAGCAGATCAGTGGCTGCTAGGGAACCATCTGGGGAGCCCCTGATAGGATTGATGACAAAGGGCCATGAAGAAACTTTTGGAGATAATGGTGATGGATTTGTGATTGTGGTATTGATTTCACGAGTGATTACATGTGCCCAAACTCACCAAATTATACATTTTAAATATGTTCAATTGATTATACCTCAATATATCTATTTGTGAAACCAGGGTCACTAGGCCCATGAAGTGTGCATCTCTGATGTAAGGCTCTCAGCTCCGTGGGTGACTCCATCAAGTGTTCTCAATGGCAATTATCCAAATACTTAAAGAGAGCCCAGTGTTAAACTGCCAGTAAAAGGCAGATGTCCCACATTTTAGTATAAATATTTCCCTTTCAAACTCCTAGGGAGAAAATAAAGTCTATATATTAAATTACCTTTCAAGTTAATGTCCAAAGGCAAAAAACTCAAAACCCCAAATCCAATTCTCTTGCCCTTATAAGGTAGAAGTCCAACAAGTCCCTTCCAGTTTCTTATTTTGTTCACTCACAGCCAGAAATGTTAATGCCTAGATGGATTCCTACAGCAGCTGCAGCCTGTGTGTTTTACTTGGAAATGGATGTAGCTCATTCAGCTCCTCAAAAGTTAATATTAATTCAACATCAAGTCTATGGTGTGTCTCAATTTTTAAAAGGTCCAAAGAATAGAACATCCAAAGTAATTATAACACTTGCCTCACACTCACCAGATTTACACAGCAGTTATCCTGGACAAAACTATGTTCCCAGAACCCAAGAGTTGTTATTGTCAAAGACAATTCATAGTACAAACTCTATAGTAGAAACTCATGGGTCTGTAGGAAGGAGAACTGGGGATGGCTTCAGCCTCATCATAATGCCAACCAGTTATGCCAATTGTCAGGGGTCCATGCCCTGCACACTTCAAATAAACTGGAAGAAATTTTTCAGCAAGAAGTTAGATTTATCACCGTGCATTTAGCATGGCACACTGTATCTTCTCTCTGGCATTTCAAACACTGATAGTATCTTGCAAAGTATAGATTTGCTGTGGTGCAGTCCCAATCACGGGGTGTCATTTGTGGTCCTGATCTTTCCTATCTAGTATTATCAAAATCTCTTTATATTCAGAATTTGCTCTTTTACACTGCATTTTATGACTGGCATGATTTATTTATTTACTTATTTATTTTAACATCTTTATTGGAGTATAACTGCTTTACAATGCTGTGTTAGTTCCTGCTTTGTAACAAAGTGAATCAGCTATATATACACATACATCCCCATATCCTCTCCCTCTTGCGTCTCCCTCCTTGTACTTTTTAAATGCAGAATGCTCAGTACAGTGGGAGGACTTACCAAAACCTTAATGCAATATTGGGCTGCATCTGTTACCACTTATAAAGGACTGCACGTTACTATGCAATGTTTTACAAATATTATTGCAGTTCTTTTGTTTTAATGATGATAACCAAGCCTTTCTCATTTTACAGTGATTGCAAGGAGGCAGGAGAAGCAGTATTCCAGTACTTTCCCTTGGCTGACAAACCTACCAACAGAGACAACACTGGTAAGGTCCAGTAACAATGTTCTTACATGATAGGGTCCCACGGGATCTGGAAAGCTTAATTCCTGCTGTGACACTGCTGGGTTACCATCATCATTCAAAAAATATTATACTAGTAAGCTATGTACATCCACTTAAGGAAAAGATTATAAATATCAAACTCTGCTTTATAAAAGCCTCACTATAATATGGTGGGGGCCAAAGGTAGAAACCTGCTTACAGGTTTCTGGAAAGACCATCCCCCTATAAAATGTACTTAATTTAAAATAAATTAAAAAGTCGAAGGGGAGTCTCTGCCTCCTTCACCATTCCATTACTATGGAATTTCAAAACTGTAATAGTTGATTGCTAAATTTAAACATTTGATTGAAATGATTCGTTGAAAGCTCTGCTCCCTTATTTTCAAAACACTTTATTTCATCGGAATTTCATATGGTATACAAGTTATTACATGCTTGAACCTGTTGCTCAAATAGCAGGTTCTTTGTTCCTTTTTTTTTTTGGCCATACCAAGCAGCATTCGGGATCTTAGTTCCCCAACCATGGATGGAACCTGTGGCCCCTGCAGTGGAGGCATGGAGTCTTAACCACTGGACTGCCAGAGAAGTTCCCTCTTTCAGTTTTGAAGGCCAACCTTCATTCAGCAGCAAATAATTAAGAAACAAATCATATATAATGCAGAGCATATATAGAAAATTTTCTTTTAGAAAAACAAAAAATATTTGGACATTTTATATTTAGTATAGCTTAGCAATCCAGTCTTTGTTGACAAATTTAGTTAACTGTTAGGAGGGACAGTACATATACAAGAGAATTCAGTAGCCAGCAGATATTTTAACCCTTGATTAATCAGGCAACATGTCTGACCTAATTTTTTTCTTGTATTTTTTTTAGAAGATACTCCATTTGTAAATTCAAGTTTGGTTGCCCCTTTTTAGTCTTTTTGCTCAATATTTTGAACACTTTCATTTTCTTCTTTTTGTAGAGCCTTTGAGCTTCTTCTCTCTCTTGTTTTCTCCTCTCAAATTCCTGAAATTATTAACATATATAATTTTCATTAGTAACAAACAATAGATATTGTTCAATAATTTTGTTGAAATAGCTATCACCACGCAAACACTTCAGGTTTGTCTTACGTTTTGCAAAATGTGAGGTGTTACTCGTAAGTGCAGCAGTGTACCCCCTTTGCCGCTATGATACATGCTATGCCATAGAATAATGTAAAGTTATTAAACAATTAAAATTATTTGTATACAAATAAAATTAAAGCACAAAGAAGGCACATTTATTTAATGGTTTCACATTTAATTAGATCCACTGAAGAGTCAGAAGTGACGTTAGAGGTTATCTAGTCCATGTAACACAAATCATTTCTGGAATATCTGGTATTCTTTTAAATTTGCCATCTGATCCAGATTTAATTCAAGAAGCATTTATTGACTACAAGCTATATATATGTAAAATATTGTGCTAGGTATTATGGTTTTGATTATTTAAGAATTAATCATGCTCATTTGATTTGCTAAGATAAAGACTCAAATTAATTGGAGTTTAAAGAAAAATAATTTGAAGTTATATAAACCTGAAAATCACTACTTGAAATACAATATTCTTAAATATAAAAGTTAAAAATTCTTAAATAATGCAATATGTGAACTGTTTTTCAGTTTCCCCTGTAATGCATATAGCCCCCAAATGACACAGCCTTACATTTGTACAGTGACATAATTAACAAAGTGCTTTCATATACGTCACAGCATATTCCATCCTTTTAAAACTTTTTATGCTAGGATTTATCTTCACCTTACAAATAAAGGGCTGATGCTCAATTTTCACGGTTACAAAGATGTAACATTTATATATACATAAAGGAAGTTTTTTTTGAAACAGTAAATGTTTTTCAGTATAACGGTCCATATTCCATCTGGTATGCTATTTCCAAAGGTGGCAGGTTTCAGAAGGTTGGTTAAAAAAATGCATAATCTTAACTAACTGTGAAACAAAGGTCCAGTTTTTCCATGGAGAAATGTTTCTGCTTTACCCTAGTCTGCCATCAGTTTAAGAATAATCATACGAATTTTAGATGTTAAACTTGCAGATTTCTTAATTACACGATTTGTAAAGCTAAGACATAAAAGAAATTACATGTCAGCACCATATTTGGGGTATTTTTGATCGATGTGCTCTCCTTTTTAAAGTGACAGATTAATATAGCTTCAATATAAGAAACAAGAAACCACAAATAAAATAATTTTGTTGAAGCTGTGGATACTTTTGTTCTGCTCATTTGAAAAAGGCTGTTATAATTTTGGGTTTCTGAATGATAACAAAGTGTGGCAACTTTTTGCTAAGTTAATCTAGTAAGGTTTTTAATAAGCAAAACCAACTCTTTAATGTAAATTTATGAAAATCATCTACATTTTTAAAAATTAGTAGTTCTCAAATTTTATTATGCATAACCTCTTGAGGCACTTGTTAAAAAAAATGCAACTATCTGGACCTTACTCTTGAGAAACACTGTCCCAGATGCTCATATTATTAACCTATGAGCAGTACCTTTAAAATCCTATTCTTGACTACTACTATCACCTCTCAAGGGTAATATAAACAATCAAGGAATCTGAATATTGAAATTCTCCAGCTCTTCTCAGATTATTCATTTACTTAGCAAATACTTACAGAGGGCATACTATGTGCCCCATATTAAGAAGAAAAGCTTACATATACACTTAGGATAAAGGAACATGAATCTAAATATTTTAAAAGTAGATCTTACTTGTCTCTTAGCAGCACGCTTAGCTTGTATCTGCTCATACTCTTCCTGTGCTTTTTGATTTGATGTTTTCTTTTTCTTTTTCTTTGGAATAGTAATGGAACTTTGCAAGATAAATGAAAACAAATCACAAGTATTAAAAATAATATAACCAAAATTATGACACAATTATGTCAAATAGTATTTGTATAGTCAAATCTCACTAATGCAACTTAAGGGGTGGGGGTGAAGAGAATTTGAAAGGAAGAGGACATTAATTTTATTAGTAAAATGTCCAAATAACATATTAGAAATTTTGTTACAGCTTTCAAGATATAGAAAATAGTAAATGGAAAGTCTTGGAGAAATATTTCAACCAGGGAAAATACAGAAAGCTCTGAAAGATCTGAAAATGTTTAAAAACAGGAAACCAGCACATGAATGGTAGAAATGACAGACTGAAAAAGGCATTAATTTGAAGGACGTTATGAAGGACCTTGTGGGTGTACATGAACTTTAATCCCAAAGTTCTTTGACCAACTTGTCTCTATTCCGTTTCATTTATTTTTTTAATTGCAACCAAGTCTATGTCCTCTTGGGAAAAAAAAAATCCAGGTTAATAATAACAGTAGTAGTAGCAGTTAAAACTCATGTAGCACTTCCCATGTATCACATGCCTTTTTAATACCTATATGAATGAATTCATTTAATCTTCACAACATCTGAGATAGGTCTAAGATACCATAGCGTGTAAATAATCCATTCTGGGGTTGTACAACACGGCAGCTATAAATTACATACTTACTATTATTATTTGCATTTTAGAGAAGAGGACATTGGGCACCAACATATTAAAGCCAGCTCCAAAGTCCACGATGTTAAGCACTACACTACAATACCTCTCAAAAATTAAATTATTTTTAAAAACATACATTAATAACAGGAGTTAATCATGGTCCAAGTAAGTTAAATGTACTTGAGAGGCTGAAACCTAAAACCCAGGTCTCTTAATTCCCATTCCATTACTTCTTCTATTAAGCCTACCTGACTTAATTTATAGTCATTTAAGCTAACATGAAAGCCTCCATGAAAATATTTTCACATAATTACCTGTGACTTCTAATATGCCTTAAGAAAAATCCCAATTAATACAGAAATTGTTCTGTAATCTCTTTCCTAAAACCCTACTTACATCTACAATGAAGAATTTCAAAAGATGGTAATACATACTTTATTCTTATGCTACATTGTTCTTCTGGATGAGGCTGCTCAATGCTACAATGTTCTTCAGACAAAGCCTGGTCAGTGCTACACTGCTCTTCTGACAAAGGCTGATCAACTTGTTCTTCTGACAGAGGCTGGTCAACTTGTTCTAACAAAGACCTGTCAGCTTTTCTAAGCTGCTTCCTGAGTCTTTCCTCTTCAGCTAAATAGAGATGTTTCAGATGATCAGGGTACCGATCCGTGAACTGGGATTCCCGTGAGGTTTTAGCCTTCTTTTCCCTCCATATCAATTTCTTGTAATTTTGCTGAATTTTTAGTTTTCTTCGAAATGCAAAGCCTTGTCCTGTTGAAGAATATATCAGTCATGAATTACTTTCTGAGAAAATAATTTGCATGAACAATGTAGTTGCTAAATTAAAATTAAAAACTTTTTATATCATCACGTTTAGGTGCTAGAATTACATTATGTTTTGCTGTAAAACGTTATTTCAAGAAAACAAGTTTAAGCTAATGGAATGAACAGTATACTGGTCCTTCGCAAAAAGACCGGGCTAACGGTAATTGTGCAGAACTAAAGAATCTCAAAGAAGGAGAAAAGAGTAGCGTGTTGCACAACTCCAACTTATTGTACTCACAAATCAAACACTTAACCTAGGTCTTCACTTTATACCTCCGGGAAAAAACCCTCGCATCTATTACCTTACGTTAGAGAAAATACGACTGATTTTCTAAAGTAATTCAACGCAAACGAGGAAAGACGGTGTATGACTTTCTCAACAGCAATTATCAGAAAACTACCTATTTAAGATTTATACATTCCAAATGGGTTTTTAAAGTACTTACAAACAGCAAGACAAAATGAAAAACACAAACTAAAACGAAGCAAATAAACACAGTAAGAGAAGACTGGAGAGCTCTGGGGTATTTGTAATCAGCGAGAGTGTGGGGCAGTACATTTCCGGCCTCGCCTTCTATCTTTTACCGTAATACATGCACAAATGGACTCACAGATTCTCTCTGCTTACGGTTTCACGGGGAAAATGTAGACGAAAAGAGTTCTCATTAAAAAATGGGATTAAGTCGAGGAAAATGTTGAAAGATTTAGAGCAACACTGCCTCGCCTTCCCGTCCAGAACTCTGAGACGCCCACGGCTTCGGCAGATTTAAGAGTAGATTTCTCTGCCCCAAGTACGGCTCGGTCTGGTTCCTAAATCCTTCCCAGCTTGGGCGGATCGCGTACCCTAAGATTTCGCAGGCCCGAGGACTTGTAAAAGGCTGCCTTCTTACATACATACCCTCGCGAACGCTCCCCGCGAAGGCCTGCCGATGATTAGGTCGCCACGTCCTCCGTTTCATATTCTTATTTCTGAATCCGACCAGTGAAACTCCTTCGCCACGCGACCCAAAGCTCCCTGTCTGGCCCCTTGCTGCATGCCTTACCGGCGCCATGGCACACCAACCGCGGCGCCAGAAAAACACAACTGGCGCGGTAAAAAATACGTCATCAGGCAGAAGCAATCAGCCGCCCACCCACAGTCCAGATCGGAATTCTACTTATCCGGCCTATACTTTCCACTGAGCCCTTGCCTTGCGGCCACGTTTGCGCCACCTACAGCCCGGGAGAGTGGGCGTCATGGCGGCTTCTGGGCCGCTCCCGGTGACCCAGGACCTGTCCACGTTGCATGCCAAGTTGCAGGGGCTGCTGCGGTTCCTGACGGAAGCCCTGTCCATTTCCAGTGCACATACGGTGGACTTCTACACGGAGTCCGTGTGGGAGCAAGTGGTCGACTTGCCCCCGGAGACAGTGCTGGCGGCGCTGAGATCGGCGGCGGAGGCGGAGGCCCAGCCCTCGGAGGCGCGCCTCCAGGTGGAAGCCGAGAGTGGATCAGGTGAATGACGGGTGGGCGGGGCGTTCAGAAAGGCGGAGAGACATCCCGCCCTGTGAAGGGTGGTGTACCGTAGCGGAAGTCGAGCGGAAACAGGTACGCGGCAGGACTGGCACTGGCGGGGCAGGGATGCGCTGCCTGGTAGCAAGCGCAGCCCCTTCTCCGCTTCCTGGAGGCGTGGGGCGGGACGCTCCTCCCGAATCCCCTGTCTTCCATGGGTGCTTGTGTATTTCCACAGTTTAAAGAGAGCAAGAAACATTGCTAGGACCTTTCTTCATTTAGTAATTAAACAATCATTTTCTTAACTGGAGGGGAACAGTGCTTATAGATTGCATGTGGAGCACAGCAGAAGATAAATCAACACCTAACAATCAAGATCATTTCAAATGGTGATTATGGCCGAGAAGAAAATAAAACCAGTCAACTGTGATAGCGACTGTGTGAGGAGGCTGCTTTCACCTGGTTGGTCATGAGCATGAGAAGGCGCCGGCTGCAGTGAGCCACAGGAAGGGATTTCAGGCCCACGGAATCGCGGAGGCCCAGGGCAGGAAAGAGCGGGGTGGGTTGAGGTTCAGATGCCTGAGTGGCTAAAGCCAGGTGCCGGGCAGTGGCAGGTGCGGCCAGGGAAGTAGGCAGAGCCGGATCCCGCGGGGCTCTCTGGGCCTCGGAAGGATACTGGGTTTGAAGTAGGATGAGAAAGCTTTGGGCAATTTAGTCAATATAGTGTCTTAATATACTTTACATTTGAAAAGATAACTGTGATAGTTATTTGAAGAACAGACTAGTGGGGCAAATCTGAGAGGCCAGTTAGAAGGCCATTTCAGTAATACAAGGAAGAGATGAGACGATTGTGGGCTAGGATGGTAGTAGTGAAGACCGGGAATATTTGCTATCTCTTTTGAAAACTGTTTATAAAATATCTACTACTGAAACTTAGATTCTACTAAGGCAAGTACATTTTGGAAGTAGTATGATGAGAAGACACCAGCAGGATCCTGGGATTTCTTCTACTTTGTTTCCAGGCCGTCCCAACCTTGCCCTTGCTGGTGAACTTTATTCACTTGAGCATTCTCTGAAGGCAAAGCACCACTGGCGGGCCTTCCTATGATAGAACTTGGTAAATACTGGTTTCTTTAAAGTCACTGTGTATTGTTGGAAAGTTAGGCACTTTTTTTTTTTTGGTCGTTAACACAGTTTATTATTGGCACACTTAACAGTAAAGCATACATAAAATCCAGCTCTTTTATAATACACGGAGCCACTGTCTTTTCACATATAGAGAAACGCATTAATATGCAAATGGGAAAATTAGTTTTTTTATAAAGTTTCACATAAATACACTGGAATTGCTCCCAAAGAAAAGTCCCCATAAAAGAACCAGGTTAGGGCTTTACAAAATATTATACAGGAAATATACTATGAAAAGGAACAACAGTCAACTCAGGTACAACAAGAAAAACACAAAAGTTTCAGATTTATTAAACTGCCCACAAAATTAATGGATTACATGGCTTGAAAATATTTGGATCAACAGAAATTTTACAAACACCTACATTCTCAATGGGCCAAGTGCCCTTTTTGACATAAAAATATGCCTTGGTGCCTTTGATGACAAAAAGACATTTCTTGTTTCAGCACTCGGGCTCGACTGAACCAACTCAGGATGGAGGACCAATTGACATTAGCTCGGCCATAAATTACCCTGCTGGGCCCTCTTAGCTGTTACCTTATGAAAGGAAAGGTGAAGGGGGAAAAGAAGATAAAGGTACATTTAAATTACTTTCCAAAAGTGGATTTTTTTCCTTTTCTTTTTTTACTGAAACAAGTAACTCTCAGATGCAAGTCAAAAAGCAGAAAATATTTTACAATATTAAAAAGTCTATCTGTAGTTGGGTTCGGCATAGAATGAGATCCTGAGCACTGAGGGTTTATTAACAATATGGCATTTGTTGGATGGTTGGGTGGGGCGGGGGGGAATGAAATTAACAAATGTGGTTAAAACCGAGCCAGGAGAAGCCTAGCTTTTGCTCTTATTTTATAATTACAATCACTGTCAGTATCTGTGTTACCTGTGAAGGTCTCCAGGGAGGGGTCATGGAAGTTTATTTGGAATGATCCTCTCAATTAAAAAAAGAAAGAAAGAAACTCAGATCCCTGTGGTTTAGAAATAGTTATTTGCATGGAAAAGTTTTAATGTCTCTTCCTTTCTCTGCTGTGAGTAAGGATCTGAAATAGTGATTGTAACTCACAGGGGCTATTGACAGTGGATTCTGGAGCAGGTCAATCTTACTGGGAAGCTTGGGGTGGGGGGTTTTCTGATTTGGTCTCTTGAGTGGTGGGAGGTTTACTGTTCCATGGGCTACTGTTCCCCAGGGCTGGTGAACTGGTGAAGTCTTCCTCGTCGTCCATGCCGTTGGCTGCATCATACTGCGTGTTTTCTAATCTAGTGATTAGCCTTTTGTCCTCATCCCCAAACTCCCCTTGCATCAGAGTTGGCTCTCCTACCACCATCAAATCCTCTGAGGAGGACTGGAAGTGACTCCTTCAGGGCCCCTCAATGCTTCTCCTTAAATTGGCCAGAAGGGGTCACTGCTGTTGAATGACACAGGTCTCCATCCCTCCCAGGGTTGAGGCTGCCGTTCGGGATCGCTCCTAGCCCAGGTACCTGACTGGACAGACTCAGGTTGGCAGCTGGCGTCTTCTTGCCTCCCGTGCTGTTGGCAGTGTTCCCAGTGCTGCTGCTGGTGGAACTTTTTTCTTTTTGTCTGTTTCGTTGTCGGTTGCCTTGTGGGTTCTGGCGGCGACACCATCCGCTGCCACTTCTGAAACAAGCAGGTCTTCAGGCAGTCTTGTGGACTGAGGTTGTAAGTTTTATGTCTGGACATCAGTTCCTGCATTGGCTCCAGTATTACACACAACCTGAGGTAGTTGACGGTGAAATTTGTTAGCCCCATCCTGATGTTTTTGGACAGCTGATCCAGGACCTGAGGATCTTGTGCATGCATGGCAAGCATGCTTCTTGGGACTAACTCTCTGTATTGTCTAATGGTAAAGTGCCATGTTTTTATTCTCATGAGATCATCAAAGGTGAACTCCAAGGTTAGCCTGCCTTCTGTACACATCTTGGTAAACATGGGCTTCCCGTGCTGGGTGACCATCACACGCTGTCTCAGTCCACCGTGATGGATGAGCTGTGGTAGGATTCTTTTGAGTGTTTGAGAATGTAATACAGGTTAGTATTTAAAACACAGTGCTAAAGTAACGGGGGATGAGGGTCCTGCTGATAGCTGCTAGTGTTGGAGGGTCTCCTGCGGAGGCAGGGGTTGGCTGTGGCACACCGTGGGGACAAGGACCCTGGCGGCAGAAGTTCTGGGAAGTACTCCTTGGTGTGAGCCGTCCCAGAGTCTGCCATTAGCCCCACCAAAGAGTCGGGTAGGCTCCAGTGCTGGGTCGCCTCAGGTCAAACAACCAGGCACTTCTTCAGTTTACTCTCTAAATGCCCAATACCTATGATAACATGGCAACTTAAACTCCAAAAGAGTTTAAGATCATGTCTGTCCTGCTGTATTCCAGCACCTAGTAAAATACCTAGCATGCATAATTAAATACTCAATGAATATTTTTTGAATGAGTTAATGAATGACTCATTCTGGCTTCCAAAAGAGTAAAAGAAACTAATTAAATATGAAGCCCAAGACTTTCATATGGGGTTGACCTAGGCTTCATACAATGGAAGAATTAGATTGTTTACATATCCTAATAATAACAATAATAGGATTAATTGATATTTACTATTTTCCCTGCAGTGTGTTGTTTGTTTGCATATTTTCCCTTTTAATATTTACATTAGTCTGGCAAGATGGGTTCCGTTTTCCCCATTTGTGAAATTGCCAGTTGAGGAGGTAATATACTAGGGGCACAGCTTGTAATGGAGATGCAAGCCTGGGTCTCCAGGACTCCACAGAGTCTGAGGTCTTTACCACCCTGATAAAGTTTCCCTTTTAATATTTACATTAGTCTGGCAAGATGGGTTCCGTTTTCCCCATTTGTGAAATTGCCAGTTGAGGAGGTAATATACTAGGGGCACAGCTTGTAATGGAGATGCAAGCCTGGGTCATCGGACTCCACAGAGTCTGAGGTCTTTACCACCGTGATAAAAGTTTTTCTGGATTATTTAAGATTGAAGTACAAAGGGCATTTATTATCAAAACTGATATTTTGATGACATGGATACATTTCTCATGTTTTGTTTTGTTTTTATTGTTTCCCCTTCAAGAATGTAAGAATTGTTTTGTTCACTGTTGTATCTTTAGTGCCTAGAATGGTGCCTGGTCAGAGTAGGTGGTTGATAAATATTTGACGAATAAATAAATGAATAATGCCACTTATTTGTTTTCTCAGCTAGGAACAAAATACGTCTTTTGAGAAACACAACCAATTTTGTGTCAATTCAACAATAATGGAATCTAGACTAGATTATTCACCTTTGAAATGTCTCTGACCCTGCAGAATTTTATATACAAGATATTCAATTGTACAAATGGTCTGCCACCTCCAATATTAAAAATAATGATTTTTTTATAATATATGCTTGTAAGGAATATTAATTTTTGTTTATGTAAAGGTTATGTAAATATGGACATTTTCTCCATTACTATATAAAGTCTATTGTTTGTGTCAGAGAAGAGTATTTTTTGCTCTTTGACCAGATTTGTATCATATTAAAGAATTGTTAGTTTCTCTATAAGTATAATTTAGCACTTAATTTTTATACTGTTTAGTCAGACAGGGTACAGATTCCAATTCTACCAGCTCTGTGACCTTGGGGAAGTTTGTTCAGTCATTCGTTCATTCAGGGAACATTTACTTAGTGTCTGCTGTGTGCCAGTACTTATCTAGGAGCTAGGGAAATAGTAAATAAAGCAAATAAAAATCCTTATCTTCACCTTGCTTGCATTCTAGAGGGAATAGAAATAATTTTTTAAAAGTGCCACAGAGAAGAATCAAGTAGCAAAGAGAGGAGTAAATAAGGGGATGGGCAGGAGGAAGATACATTTGCAATTGTAAATAGGTTGTCCTAGCAAAACTTCATGGAAATAACTCTGGACAAAAAATCTAAATAAGGAGAAAATGGAGTCATGAAGCTATCTGGAGGCAGAGCATTCCAGATAGTGAGAACAGGGAGTGCAGAGGCCCTGATGTGGGAGCAGGCATGGTGTGTTCAAGGAGCAGCAAGGAGACCTGAATGGATTTCCATTAGGGTCTCACAAGGAGTGTGGTTTTCTGCCAGCTTGATATGAGGAGTTACAAATAAACACAGTTCCCAGAGCTGCACTGAGTTAATGCACAGTATGTGAAAGTACACTAGCATATGTTTGGCATAATCATTCGGTATTTTATGAGACCAAGTTGTTTCTGAAAATCCTCAGTGTAGCCATTTCAGTAGATTTCTCTTGCCAGGTGATATTCTGGCCTGGTCAGAGTCCTGAAAGTTTCTTTTCCTCTGTTCATCTAAAAAGAACTAGAGAGAAAATAATATTAATTCTCCACAATTAAAAAGGAAAGATGGTGAAAATAACTGTATTTTAAGGGCATAAATTATGGGTGTTGTGGTTTGAGTTGTGTCCCCCCACATTCATAATTCGAAGCCAAAAACCCCAATGTGACTATATTTGGAGATAGTCTTTAAAGAGGTAATTAAGGTTAAAAGAGGTCAAAAGGGTGGTGCCCTAATCCAGTAAGAAGAGGAAGAAACACCAGAAGGGTGCGCACAGAGGAAAACTATGTGAGGACCCAGTGAGAAGGCAGTTGTCTGCAAGCCAGGGAGAGGGGCTTCACCGGGAACCAGCTAGCTCTGCCAGCACTTCGATTTTGCACTTCCAGTTTCCAGACTGTGACAGATTTCTGTTGTATAAGCCACCCAGCCAGTGGTATTTTGAATGGCATCTTGAACAGAATAATGCTATGGGCTTTGCAGACTGACTGCCTGGTTCAAGTCCTGGCCTCACCACATACTCGTTTGGTTAGCTTGGGCTACAACTCTTTGTGCCTTAGTTCCTCATCCGTAAAATTGGGATAAATAATTATAGTACCTACTTGATGGGGCAGTCTGAAAGTTATGTGAGTAAATACATGGTAAGGGTTAAGCGGAATGCCTAACAAAGAGCAGTACTTAACCCACGCATTCACTTGACTCACGTTTACTGAGTGCCTTCTACCTACCAGGCCCTGTTCTAGACCCTACTGTTATGATACTGAACACAATAAAATCCCTGCGTATGTGGAGCCTATGTTTTAGTGAAGGTTGATACCCAGAAAACTGTATATGCGCGCACACACACACACACACACACTCGTTTTCCAGGAAGGGAAAGTGAAAAATGGTCTGAGGGAAGAGTGTGTCGGGCCAAGTGAATAGCAGGCACCAGGTGGGAACATGCTATGTGTGCTGGGAGCACAGCAGAGCCATCCAGGTGAGATTGATCAGAGATGAGGTTTGAGTAGCGGCCTGAGGCAACTTCATGTGGGACTTGCAAACCATACTGAGGGCTTGGCTTTTACTCTGAGTGGAATGGAATGCTCTTCAAGGACTTCATGAGGGGGTATGCTGTGTGATTTATGTCTCAGAGGGATGACTCCGGCTTCTTTGTGGAGAAGGTGAGGGTGGAGGAGGTGAGGGTGGAAGCAGGAAGACAAGATAAGGCTATTAAAATAGTCCAGGGTGGGCTTCAGGTAATGGCTGCTTGAAGAGGTCAGGCAGTTCCTCCAGCAGGTAACAATGATAAACACTGACCGGATTATTAAAAACTATTGGAAGTTCTGGAAGGTGAGCAAAGGGGGACAGAAATATGAGCAGAGTTTGATGTTGGAAAACTGCTACTGATTGGGAAGAACTGTGAACTCATGACTTTCTTGCTGGGGGTGCTCCAAACCCCCCTAGATCTGGCAGTCTGGAACGACATTCTTCCCAGCTCAAGATGGCCACAACAGAGTTCAGAGATGAGAGCAGATGGAAATTTAAGGAGCACATTCTGGAAGGAGGGCCACAGAAGGGCTGAGATCTAAGATGTGAGTATAAACTCTGGCTAAAACCCTGGATGAAGTATAGACACACACCCCCTCCCAAACACACACACACATGTGCACGTGCGGGCACGGGAGACTAAGAGAATCCAGCAAAAACACTGACGAAACTAGGGGGATCGTGAACCCTTGAAAGACAGAGCTCCTGGCAAGATGTGCAGACTTGCTGCACCTTTGACAGAGTATATTCCCCAAGCTGTGTATATAGCTTGGGTGGCAAAAATCAAAAGCCTGATTGAATTTCTGTATCAATGGGCAGAATTCAGGGCTGGCAGAGTAACTGGAAGTTTAGGCTGGGGAGCGTTGGAAACAAATGTAACCACAGAGAGGATGAGCCCCCCAATCTGACTATCAAATCCACCCAAATCTTCATCTGCCTGCTGAACTACACAGGCTCAGGGATACCCTCAGGGGGCAGGCTAATGAGCAACTGAGCAGAGACACCAGCTGCTGCGCACGGAGGGGGAGATAGATTTCAGTCTGAGTCCAAGCAAGTTGACTTCTTAGCAGAATAACAACAAAATCCTTAGAAAAACAAAATAGATCCACTACAATAAATTATCCACAATTCTGCTTTTCAACCAAAAACTACTAGATGTGCAAAGAAACAGGAAAGTATGACTCATACTCAGGAAACTGATTCCAAGTGAGCCCTGATGCTGGATTTAAGTAGCTGTGTTCAGAGAATTAAAAGAAAGTGTGACCCAAGGGGGGAGAAAATGAGTTAATAGGAGCCGATCTTGATTGGGCTCAGATGTTGGATTTAAGTGGCTATCATAAATATGTTCAAAGAAATAGAAGAAAACAGCCTAAGAATTAAAGGGAAACACAGTATTAATATTAATTATACGACCTCCCTTATAATTGTTTTCATTGGAAGAGTACACACTCATTGACAACTATATTGTTACACACGACCTGTTGCTGATAACACGCTGTCACACAGTTTCTGTGGGGTAGGAATTCAGGAACAGATTAATGGATGGACCTGGCTTAGGGTCTCACGGTTTCACGGTCCACTTGCTGGTGGGGCTGCAGTTGCTGAAGTTGGTTGAGGTCGGGGAACTTGCCCCCACAATGTCTCACTCACATAGGGGGGTAGTTGGTGCTGCCTGTTGGCACAGGGCCTCAGTTTCTCACCATGTGAGCCTCTGTGGGGCTCCTTTCATGAAGGCCGTTGTGTTTGCACGATGTTCTTGTTTTTGTCTGTGCTCAGTCATGGTTGTGGACTTCGCATGGTCACAGACTTGGTCTGATATTGGTGTACTACTGTAAACGCTTTCATGTTTAATAGGGAAGAGTGTGGTCTGTATGCCAGCGCCAGCTCCACCCCAGCTATAAGCTGTCACAGCTGATTGTTATTATTTTTTTCCTTTTTCACAAGTGTATTACCTATCTTACAAAGTTGTAGTAAATCTGAAAAATGATGTAATGCGGCTCCTAACATAGAACTGGGAATATAGCATGGATTCAACAAGTGGTGGCTAATCAATGATGAGGGTTGTGGTAATGATGATGTTGGTGGTGATGGTGTAATTAGGTCTTTCTTTCCTTGGAAAAAATAAATTGTCAAGAACTTCTGGAAATGTATGTGCTCCTATAATACCCCATATACTCTCCCATATCAACACAGGTCATCCTGTTGTCATCGTCCACTGGCTTGTCCCTATCTGCAGCTAGATTATAAACTCTCTAAAAACAAAAGTACAGTGTTTGCCTTTTTCAGTTTTGTGTTCTTAGCACATTGAACAGTTTCTGCCATATAGATGAGTAAATTATTCTTGAAGATCGAAGTGAAGCATAGATCTATAAAGAATGTTATTGAAGGTACCCGTGGAAATATGGTACTGAACTAGTGTGGTTTCTGTCCATATTATGTTTGTCATCATTGTTTTTGTATGACTCGATACAACTCATAGGTTTAACTTAATTTGCTATTCTTTTCCTGTGTGAAAATGCAGTACTTCATTCAGTACATTGAAAATTACAGAAAGATACCATGAGAATCTGGAGATAAAATCAAGGCAGGCATCATTTCAGGCTAAAATTTCTGAAAGTTTATCACATATATGTGTGAGATTAACCATCTGCAGAAAAAAGCCAGTAGTGATAGCTTCTAAATACTTTACTGATAAAACAGTCTCCTATATCTCCTCTGAAGGATTAAGATTTTGTTTTCCCCACTTCAAGGGACCTAGGCTGTGTCCTTAGGAAGTAATGACTACATATATAAATCTGTAACATTCTCAAGTGAATTATCTTTTGGTCTTCAGGAGTTAATTGGTCTTCATAAGTATAGAAAAATCTTCCAAAAGGCAAATCGGAAGAGATTCTGAGTTAGGATAGCCAAAATACTTTATGAAACCAACATAGATCATGACTACACAGGCCACTCAAACAACTACCCAGCTTGATTAAAATTTTCTTTAAGAATATCTGGCTTTATTTGTTCTAGTTGTAATTCTAAAATTGGGAGATAGTGTCTCATCAAATGAGTGATATGGGTTATCTCAATGTAAAGTAATAAGTTTATAAAGTCAGTTTCTTATAACTTTGCTTAGAATCAGTTGTGGAAAACCTATTCAGCTCTCAGGAAATCCAGGTTTCTGTGCCTGCAAAGCCATCCTCTGTGACTTTGCCAAAGCCCAGGGCTGCTCTAAGACTCTTTCAAAGCCTCCAGGGCCTCTCTGGACTCTCTTCTTTCAGCTTCTTGAGGCCCATATGCTACTTCTCCTGTTTCTTGTTATCGCAACTTACATGATCCTTACCAGGATTGGGTGCTGAATAAATGTTTAGAATTGGTTCCTTTTGGTGAGCATCTGCATAATTAATTTACTATCATTTTAATTGAACAACACAGGAAGTTTTTGCCTATGATAGATTATTTTGTTGTGGTTTCTCTTCAAGTATTTTTATTGCATCTCAATAAATTAAATTGCTTCTTGGCCATTCTAAGTATTTTTTCCTTGGTGGTGGTGATGGTGGTGATTATGGTGCATTGAAATTGTGCTCACATTTAATTTGAAACACATGAAGCCAGAAAGCATGTTGGAAATAGAAAGTGAGAACAACAGAGAAATAATTAGTGTCGTCTGTTTTACTCTGTCGTATTTAACTTTTATCCTTTCACTTTCCATATGTATTTTCCTGAACTCTATTTTCCCTTTTTATATTTTTCTGGGTCTTTTTAGCAGACCTCAAGTGTGGAAATAATTTCATACAACAAAAAGATAGTGGCAACTGTCAGCCCAGTTCCTGGGTTGCTGCTGTAATTATGGGTAAGGGTGACAAAAATGCAAACAAATCTTTGGGAACTCAGGATAATTTGTCATCATATTTTATTTATTTGATATATATAAAGTGCTTTCCGATTGTTCCTTTTAGGTAGGGCCATTTAGAACTTGAATTTATATTCTAGTTTTTAATGGTTACCCCCCCAACTTCTGATTTCCCCCATATCATTCAATTATTAAGAAGTTTAGTAAAACAAAGTTCATGAAGGTTCCTCTTATCTATGGCAATTTTTTCCCTCATTCTACTTAAATTATGCTTATATTTAGCCAATCAGAATAAATGTGTCTTCTGTTTTTTTAGATATTCACTTTTATGTTGCTTGGTACTTTAAATTATTTATTTATTTTTGTTAGACGGGCATTATCTAAAAAACTCAGACTAGTAACTTAGACCATCAACAATAAGAGAGGATCTGTTTAGTACTAAAAATACTGGAGAGAAAAGTGTTATCTTTTCAAAGTTAGATTAATCTTAAAACTATGAAAGTTATATTAAGAATTAATAGCTATCTACCAATGAATAAAAGAATAATGTTATGTTGTTTTAAATATTTAAAATGATCTCTAGAAGCCAGAGAAAAAATAGTTAGTTGAATTGTCTGTTATAATATTAACATTGGGTAAAGTAAAAATTGAGGAAGAGTAAAAGATAGTGATTCTTAATGTCTTAGGTCACAAATCCCATTAAAAGGCTAATTCAAATGAACACTATCATACCTCTTCTTTAAAAAGAGGCATATATGCTCACACATAGATGTAAAACTTTACAGATAGCTTTTGGTGATTCATAAGCTTCTTTAGCTCTTAGACCTCAGGATAAGAACCGCTGGTTGAAAGCATTATTAGTATTACAAAGCTCTTTGACTTCATCTTGCTTTAGACCAGCACTTGTACTCATTCTTCTTTTTCTCCTCATCGCTTTTTGTTCCTTATTATGATATATATTTTCAAACATTTCTTTAACTAATCTTTATGAAGTTCTGGAACTTCCCTTGTGAGGGGAACTGCATTTCCGATATAGCTGCAGAGTATTAGACTGGTATCTTTAGGCAATACCAATAACAATTACTGAAAATGAATTCTTCCCTCTTTCTTGATCATTAAAATCAGAGTGGCGAATGTAAGGTTTAGGTGGACATTTTATTTGTTTTTTCTCTATTGCAGTCACCTTAAATAATGGTCCCTAAAGAATAAAATGGATCTGGTTTTTATGAATTGTACACATCATTTACAAAAATTAAACAAGTAAAGAGCGAGATCGGAGCAAGATCTGCTGGAGGTATGGTAGGAATTAGAGAAAGTGTATATTTAATGCAAATTCCTCTTGCAGGTTCCTTTTACTTGGCACATGATTATAACTGAATTCAGTTGAGTAGAATAGACACACATCTATTTTGTGTTAATGTTGAAATGTAAGTAATGGAGTTTAGAATAAGAATAGCAGATGAAATTTAACTCAAGTTAATGAAACGTACAATGGAAAGAAGTACAATTTTTTTTTTTTTTTTTTTTTTGGGTGGCGGGCCCCTCCCTTTTTGGGCCCCCCCC
>NW_020185339.1:2611847-2636186 GCF_003031525.2 Neophocaena asiaeorientalis asiaeorientalis | reverse complement strand
ACCCAATTTAAAAAAACTTAAAATGGAAAAAATTAAAATTTTTTTTTTTTTTTTTTTTTTGGCGGTACGCGGGCCTCTCACTGTTGTGGCCTCTCCCGTTGCGGAGCACAGGCTCCGGACGCGCAGGCTCAGCGGCCATGGCTCACGCGCCCAGCCGCTCCGCGGCATGTGGGATCCTCCCGCACCGGGGCACGAACCCTGTCCCCTGCATCGGCAGGCGGACTCTCAACCACTGCGCCACCAGGGAAGCCCAAGAAGTACAATTTTAAGAGACAGGTGTGACTTAATTTTACTCTCTCAAAATCCCTTATTAGTAATTTAATTTTACTTACAATTACTGTTTATCTGGGACAAAAAGTCCTTTATTTTTCCTGCCTCAATAATAAACAAACTGTAAAGTCTTTTTTTATTCTTGAAAGCCTGGAAGTCTAGGCCCAAGTCAATGTGTATAGAAAGGAAATACTGGTCTTCTGAGTAAGAGATCAATGGCAGCGTTAGTTACTAAGATACTGCCATCCTTGAGGCACTGTGGGGCAGTGAAGCCTGCCATGGTGTTCAGAAAATGGCAGCGAAAATAGGAAATGAGGTCTCTGAGGTGGGAGCAAGAGAAGAACAAAGAGATTGATTTCATAGCACTTACTGTACTGAAATAGGTTCGTTTTTATTCTTTACAATTATAAAGCAATTTTTAAAGTTTTAGAATCTAAACTTTATTTTGTATTTTGCTAACAAAATCATATTTGGTTTATTAAATTGAATTTATTTTTCAGAAAATGTTTTCAAATATTTAATTTATTCTTCAGTGCTTCTAATTTTAAATGGAGTTTGAAGTTGTGGAATTTCTAGTAATCTATCTCTTGGTTTTGGTTATTTTCTGAAAATAGAGACTTCTGATGTAGGAAATTAAAACACTGTGGTAAAGCAGACTTGAAACTATATTAGGTCTTTAAGGCATAGTCAGGATTATAATCTATCTACTGAATTTCACTTCAAATTTAGTAAGAAATATCATTGGTAATAAAATTTCTCCCTTGAGCTTTCAAGCTGATTCTAGGACATGGTGTCCACTGCTAACCACTGGGCTCCCAAACACTGAGAAATTCTTGCTTTCAACCTACTACCACTGTAGAACCCAGTGCTGGCTGTTGGACTTGCACGTTGTGTCTCAAGTTGCAGCTTACCTGTCCCTAGTCATGCTTTCATTCTAACAATGGAGGGCTTGCATCCAACTTCCAGAGCCCAAACTTCCTTTCTCCCAGCAGGCCCCGTGTTTAGAAACTGAATGTTTGTATTGATCATTGTTTCAAGTTCTTCTCTAGTAGCCTATATGGTATTCTGGGCCTAAATATTTGAGTATTTTCTGCCCCACATTCTTCCAACAAAGTCCCAAGTGCTGTGTTAGGACACTCAGTTACTTAATTCGGATTTTGTGCTTTGGGAGTTGCCTACTATATTCTAGGCACTGTTTTAGGATGGTGTGTGTGTGTGTGTGAGGGTGTGTGTGTAATTAAATACTTACATGTATATATGTATATGTACATATTTAAATATACGCCTATGTGCATATATATGTGTACTCCTTAAAATACTGTAAAGGAGATATTTGCCCCCACTTAATAGATGAAGATATCAAGTCTTAGAGCAGATAAATAGATTGCTCATGGCCACAGAGGGAGAGGCAGTCTGAGAACCAGAATTCAGACCTAGTTCTTGTTGATTCATTTACCCATTCATTCATTGAGTATGTGCTATGACAAGCATCATTCTAGGTTCTCAGGATACAGCAGTAAACAAAAATATGTCCTCTTGCATGTTACTTACTATGTCAGATGGTGATAAGTGCTATAAAACATTGATACAGGATCAGTGAGGAATGAGAGTTGAGTGAGGTTGCAGTTTTAAATAGGGTTGTCAGAGAAGTTTTCACTGAGATGGTGACATTTGATTAAAGACCTAAAGGAAGTGAGAGAGAGAACCATGAAACTATCTGAGAGAAGATGGTATCAGACAGAGGAAAAAACAAGTGCAAAGACCTGAGTAAGTGCATCCCACGTGGCATCTCAAAAGAATTCTAACTGGGAATTGCTGAGCCCTCTGGAATCCACACTGAACATTCGTGACCCACATGCCTTGTAAGTGATAAGACACTGTATCCCGTAGATGAATCATGAGTTGTTAACAAATTAGCTTTATCAGGTTCAGTTATTACCTTGCACATCGTAGGCATCCCAGAATTGTTTATTTTTTAACAAGTTTATTTTTTATATACCAAATCAATTTTCTAAACTTCTGTTTCTTTGTATGATATTTTTATTTTCCTTCAAATTAAACTATGAAAAGGGTTTGTTAGAGTAGTAGTAGTGTGGTTAGATTTTCCTGTTTTTATATTTAATTTGATTTCTATAAAAACTTAGTTAATGTGAAAATGCTTTTGAAATGGTTCCGTGTAATGGAACATTCAGTGTAATGTTAATATTGGCACAATAAGGATATGCATATCAACTTTTGTTAATTATATCATTCTTTCTAAGAGCATGGTTTCCATGTTGAGATAACATTCATATGCAGCCATAAATAATGTTGGAGCTTATGCACAAAGTTTCCTAGCACATAATGGAGTAATATAAATTGACTTATTTTAAAAAGCAACAGTATATATTCTGTTTCTTCCTTAAATAGATTATACGGTTATGGATATACTTAAACATTCATAAAATTTAATATATCCTATATATAATTTTCATAGTTCAGCAAGACAGCTTTAACTTTTGACTGAAGTCTACTAAACAAGTATAAAAGATTGAAGCCTAAAGTCAACTGTTGGTAGAAGCCAAAGCCTTAAAATGTATAATTAAACCTGCATTGAATATAAGTAGGTTTCCATTTTAGAAAACATGTTCAATTCAGCTCAGCCAACACTTACTGAGCATTCTGCTATGGGAGTTCTATTGATAAGGAAAAAAATCACTACTGCGGTAACACTGGTGGTACTAATAGAGTTTGAACCGCGGCGGTGATGGGGGGGAGGGGGGTCCCAAATGAAAGACATTTTTACATTAGGTTTAATGGGTGACTGGATATGTGCATTGAGGGTACAAGGAGCATTTAAGATAATGTAGACTTTTAACTTCAGCACTGGGTGACTGATGACACTATTAAACAGGATAGTAAATAGGAAAAGGGAAAGGTTTGGTGAGCTTGAGAACTTTCAGTTCAGTTTTGGGCTTTTTGAATTGGAGACATCTGTAGGACATGTAAAAGTGAGTCCACAACATTTCTATGTCCTTGTGAAGATTGTTATTAAGAGGGCACTGTTGACTTCTTCTTGAAATTCTGGACCATAGGACATTTTTAAGGTGTGTGATAATAACAGTAGTGACCTTTGCCCTAACCCCTGTAACACAGTTAAACGTCAGAATTTAGCACATAATTGTATTTTATATCACATTCTAAATGTTTTAAATCACTTTTGTCTCACCTTGTGATTGTAAACATTAGGGCTGAGATGAGGTTTTATGCTCTCTAACAGGCTCAGAAGTACTGTTGACGTCCCTGTAGTGGCCTCAGTGAAAACTACTACCCCAGAATCTTAGAATTTGTTTCTCGCAGTGTATCTAGTGATGCTACAGTAGTAAATGTATTGAGGAATTGCTTTCGTTCATCCCTTCATTGATTCCCTACTTACTGAATACCTGGTATATGCAAGGTATTATTGCCTTACAACTGGGCATGAAGCAGTAGGGATACTTTGTTTCTAGAAATAGATAACTACAACAACATCTTATCATAAAAACTTTTAATTTTTTTTCCAGAGACTTATCAGTTGTTTTAAATGTAGAAATTACTCTTTTTACTTCATGAAATCTTAAAATCATTTCTGGTAAAGAGGGAGGTGTTGAGGAGAGTGAGGGAAGTGAAAGAATTAAGAAGATAAATGAGTTTGAAACTGTCTTAAAGGTATTACCATGTATTGATCTCTGCCAGAGGGAATTCTTGTTAGACCTGATTCTGACAGTCAGTCTGCCTAGCGCTTTTTTAACTGCTGTCTTTCCTGATTTCATTTGTTACTCACTGCAGTGGCATGTTGATCGAATGTGGGAATTAAGAACAAGGTCTGCCCACAGCCTTGGTTCACATGCCTTGCTACTTAGTGTTTGTGCGAACCTGGCTAAATTGCAGCCTCTCTAAGTTTTGGTTTCTTCCTCTGTAAGTGGGGATATGAGCACGATGTAACTAGCTTATAAGTTTGTTCCATTAAATGTCAACTGTTTGGCACAGTGCCTGACGCATAGTATATGTGCAATAAATGTCAGCAATAATAGTGGTGAGATAATTGTGGATCCTAGCAGTACTCTGTCTTCCTTAAAGTGCTAGATAATATTCAAGTAAAATACCAGACATTTAGTTTTGAAATTTTTTTTATTTTAAATGTCAATATTATATATTCATTGATTGTTTCTATTTTATTTTTAGCTTTGAAACATTATTATTCATTTCTCGATGTTGAAATTTTCATAATCCAACATGTGTATGTATAACCTTTCTACCTTTCCTTGTATATTGATCTCTGCTGTAAAAAAAAAAAAAAGGATAGGGATATACTGATATCATATTTAATAGAATTAACTTCTCCCTTGCCTCTCTGGTGCCTTTGCTCCCTCATGCCCAAATAACCTATCTTGTAAGAAACTTCTGTGGGTGTACAAAAAATAAGAGTAAATAAAGACAGAGCATGTAATAAAGCAGAACAAGTACTTCCAGTAGAGGGAGATATTGGCAAAACAATCAAACCACAGAATATGCAGGTGCAATGGGTATCAAATTTAAAAATGAAGCTTTCCCTGTGTAAAAAATTTAACTAATTAAGAATTTAAGTAATAAGTTGGGTAACACTGTGGTTTTTATTTTGCTAGTTGCCAAACCCAAACTCAGTGTGCAAGTCTCTGGGAATGCACTATGAGTACTACGGATACTATTACCGTCACCACGGAACTTTCCTCACATACTGTTTCAGAGATAGAAGTAAAGACAAGATCATTGACACCTCTCATCTCTCTGAATCTCTAAAAATCGCAAGTAATGGAGGTTATAGGCTGGATCATTTGAAAACAAAGTTACAAAAGCTATATTTTCATAATTCAAAAAGATTTTTTTCACAGAGTTCTAGACTATCTGAATAAACTGGTGTAGCCTTAAGTGACATAAACCAATGGACTGAATCAGAACACTATCCTTTTTATAAAAGGAAACATTGTTAAAAATTTAATATCTTTGCAGTTTAGATCTCCAAATTTCTGAAATTACTAGGAGGCTTATAATTAAAAGCAAATTAACAACATTAATTTGGCTTGGATTGGAATTTTTTCAGATATTTTCAGTAGGATAGTTAAATTGATTTGAAGCTTTACTTTTCCAACAGAAACATCCCATTTCTTTCTGTTGGCAGCATTGTCCAATAACTGACTACTATAATAGCCCCTCTGCACTTTGAAATTTACTACTCTTATTCTATCACATGCTAAGAAATTGCTGCCCTGGAACTTGGGGATGTTGAGACTGCCCTTAAACCTGAGCGGCTCACTTAACAGTTGACTGAGTTTTCCCCTCTGTATCATGCCTAAATATTTTGATGTGGATTTTATTACTTTTTGGCTGCATTAGTAACTTCAGTTTGTAAAATGTCAAAAGAACTTTATATAATACACAAAATGTATCTTAAATAAACGCACTATAGTGATCTTGTCGTTTAAATTTCTATTTAATAGATTCAGAAATGGAAGTTATACATCTCTGCTGATTTTCTAGTTAATTAATTTGGTAAACATTACTACCATCAACTTAATAGATATTAGCTTTCAAAAGGTACTGTCTTAAACATGTAGTTTTTAGTTATTTAGCATTCTGCAAGCCTTCTTCAATTTTCTTTTAATTTTTGCCAGGGAGCATCATTGTTTTTTGTGTTTAAGTAGGTTTTTATAATTTCACAGGTAACTTTGGAGTTCTTTGAACTACTAATACATATCAGAATGCCTTTTTTTAAACCTTCATAAATAAATTAATATGCATTAAAAATGGCTATAGGAAAATGAAACTGAACAAATAAAAAGCAAATCTGTACTGATGTGTATCCATTAGAGTAGTTAAGATTATGCTACAGTAATAAGCCTAAAAACTCAGTGACTAAAAACAGTGAAAGTTACTATTCACGTATGCCACATGTTCATTGTAGTTTGACAGCAGTGATGCCTTTGTTGTCGTCACTTGGGGACTCAGGCTGAGGCAGGTTCTATCTCGACAATTGCAGCTCTGGGCAAAGAAAATGTAGTGACTCTTTTGATATTTTTAAAACTTCTGCCTGAAAATGGCATAGTTCACCTTGGCGAGATGTAACCACATCTGAGTTCAACAGGGTGAATGACCCTCACGCAGAGAGGGACACTGGATGTTGCAAACAGTGTGGCAGTTTACTCTTCTAAAGTGAGCATTCAGCGACTATCAGTAGTTTCTGTATGAAGCTTAGACAATGTCTGGTTTGAAACTGACTATGGGAAGAAAGTGAACTGCTTTCACCTAATCATAACCAGATTAGTTTTAGAAGTCATATTGACAGTGCGTTGAACACACACACGCCCACACAATTCTGCATGGTCCATATGATGCAGGAACTGTTTTACAATAACATTTATACCATTGAGAATATTGCTGTTCTACATGCAGTGTGCACAGGGAGTAACGACATTTGATGGACTGACCTCCTTTAAATTCACAGTTGTACATCAGCCAGGACCATTCATAAATTTAATGAGTGCATTACAGTTTAGCATGGTTTTAAATTTCTTTCTTTCTTTTTCTTTGGCTTTTAAAAACACAACAAAAAGGCCAAATTTTAATTTGGAATCTAAGTGTATAATGGTATAGTGTATTAAAGAGAAAACTGGCTGCTACAAATAGCTAATAGTTTAAATAACAAATATAATGGAAGCATTAGTGATATTGCCAAAATTCACACCAAAATGAAAATATTATAGTTTGTTATAAGATCGGTGATTTTTGTTTTTTGTTTTTTAAATCTCCAACAAATTAGCTAGTGATTATTTATTTTGTTGCTAACAGTTCTTTTTATCTTGATTTTTTAGATATTACTGATTTTCCGAAAATATTTTGTGAAACTTCCCAGAAGCTGGTGAGTGTGGAAGCCTTCGCTCTGGCTGCTAAATATTATTCTGTACAAAACTTGGGAATATGTACTCCTTTTGAACAGTTGCTTGTAGCCCTTCGTGGAAATCAAAAACAGAGAACTGGTAGGTGTGTTTGTGTGTGTGTATGTATGTTTTTTAGGCATTTAGAAGCAATATATTGTTCATATATGTATATATTTCCAACATTTTCTTAATTTATTGTTAGACCTTATATCATGAGCCCTGATAGACTGATTTGTTCTAAATGAGTAGGTTTTCTTATGCACCATATTAAACAGAAAACTTAGGTATAGATCTCCACATTTTTTTCCTACATCATAGTCTAGTCATCAGTCTTTTCTTTTGTAGTTAATTGTTTTATATTTCAAGGAACATTTTTAAGAATGTTATATGAGTCTTTTCATTTTATTAACTCAAATTTGATTCATAGCAGCTAAACTAATAGAGATCCATCTTATAGACACCGCAATAGGATCTCTGTATTATTTTCATATTTAATTATAGAAAACATGAGCATCAACTGATGATTCTTATTAAGTTTTGTTTCTTTAGTAGCAGTACTTTAATTTTGTTTTATTTTTGTTCAGATGAAAATGTGAAGCCAGATGAGTTTATGAATTTGAAAAAATCTCATGAAGTTCAGGCAATGTCAGAGCTCATCAGCAGTGTTGCTGATTACTGTGGAATAAAGCAGGTAAGAGTATTTCCCTATATATTCATGTGTTTAAATTATTGCCATTTTGGGGGGTATCATTCAAATTTCCTTTTCTACTATCACTCTTCGCCGTAGTCTTTGTAAACATTCAAGCTGGTCCTTTTCAGAAATTAGCTCATATGTAAGCATGAGCTTCCAGAGTTGAGGCAAAAAGCTTAGTAACAAAGGAGGTTAGGAGCAGGAGATAAGTTTAGGGAAGTGATGAGAGATTTTACTTAGAGGCGTGGTATGATCAGTCTTTGTTTGGCCCTCTTGAAAATAGACTCAAGGAGGGAAGGTGAGAGCAGGGAGATCATTGAGGAGGCCGTTGCAATAACCTAGACTTAGGGTGCAATTGGTATGAAATACCCTTGGTAAGACTAGGGATCTTTTCACAATTCAGGTGGAGGGTATGAGAGAAAGAAAGGAGTCTTGTTCTCCACCTGGGTATGGAGATACTATTAACTATGATGGAGAAGACTATGGGAGGGGTAGGTTTTACAGAGACTATCAAGAACTTAGTTTTGAACGTGTTATATTTGAGATGCTTATAAGACATTCAGGTGGAAATGTTTAGGTACACTGTTGGATATGAGTATGAAGTTCATGGTAGAATTCCATACTGGAGTTATAAATTTGAAAGTCATTAGCTTATAACAGTAGTTAGATCTCCAGGTCAGTCAACAAAATATAACTCTCCTATCTGAAGTATAGTACCATACTAATACTAATATTAAGAAATGTAATCACTATGTGTAGCAATATTTCTGTGAGAAAGTCTTCTAAGCAGAATTAAGAAACAAGGAAGATACCTCCCACCAGGTATTACACTGGAGACTCCTCTATCTTCAAACCTATAAGATGATCCAGGAAGGAAAAGACCGTTGTGAATAAGGGGTAAGAGATCAGGATTGTGGAGGTTTTGCTACTCAGATAATAGAGTTTGAAGGCAAAAATATGTATGATTTATGTAACCTTTAATTGCAGAGTTTGCCATTCTCTTGCTAACACTGTATATATTACTGAAAGGCCAATTTGGAGAGGGGTAAAAATCAATTTGGGTCAGTAAGATATAAGTGAGCTGATAGATTTTTCTAGGAAATTTTGCCTATTACTGAAAAGGGTTTCAGATATTATATTGTGAAGACATGATTCTTAGATTTTCCCCAGCCATCTTGCAACCAGAGGAATTACAAATACATTGGCCCAAAGGCCATATGTGGTTGAGCCTCTGGTTGGTTCGACTACTCTACTGCCAGATTTCTTAAGTGAGGTGAGTTTTTCTCAGTGATGGAAATTTGATATTCTGTTACTTGCAGCCAAAATTTTCCTCATTCACAAGTGGAATCATTATATGCAGATCTGGGAACAAACTCAATTACCTCTTGGTAAGAAAACATCTGTATTGGGGGGAACAAATGTCCTGGTGCTTACAAGCAACCCATTGGTTGCTAGCATTAAGCTGCCATTGGCATCAGTGAATGTGTTTTTGTAGAAGGAAGGGAATGGAGAGCTTTGCTTTCTCTAGAGATTCAGATATGGGGAAATTGATTAATAGAATTTCTACTCTATAGCCCTTGTATTCATGAGTATGGTATCTTCAGTTAGATTGTAGTTCCTTAGGATCAAGATATATAATGCTTCTGTATTTCCCATAATACCTAGCCTAGAGATTAACATTAAAAAGGGGGCATAGGGAATTATTTGTAAGCTAGACACTTATTTCGTGGACATCATTTATTGGAGTTTTACCTATGAATTGCAATTTTGCTTGAATTGAAATTTTTGAGGATTTCATTGATGATATGCATTATTTCAAATATAGGAAATTTTCCTTGAGTGGCTCATATTTATGTCAGGATTTAATTGATTTTAGGAATTAAAGATTAGATATAATGAGATTAGATAATGATTTCCTATGATAATATTTCTGTAATTGTCCATTTATTTCTTACGAAATGACATGAGAATACAGTAAACAATCTTGGTAATTTTATGTCTTTTATCATTTTTAGTTTTATTGAGGTATAATTTATATATTCACCAATTCTAGGTGTACACTTGGATGCATTTGATAATTGTATGCAGTTGTTTAGCCACTGTAATAAAAAATATTTCTGTCACCATAAAACGTTTCCTCATACCCTTTTGCAAGATATTTCCTCCTACATTCTCAAGGAATTACTGCTATGCTTGTAGTTTTGACTTTTCTAGAACATCGTATAAATGGAATCAAATACTATGTAGATGTTTGTGTTTGACTATTCTTTAGCACATAGTTTTTAGAGTCATCAATATTTTTATGTGCATTGACTCTTTGTTCCTCATTTTTGGGTGTAGTATGTTACAGTATAGATATACCACAATTTGTTTTTCAATTCATTGGTTGATGGATATTTGAGTGGTTACCAATTTTTTTGGCCGCTATGAATTTATTCACATACAAGACTTTGTGGACATGTTTGCATTTCTCTTGGGTAAATAGCCCAGAGTGGGATTTGTAGGTTGTATAGTAAAAGTGTATGCTTTAACTGTATGGTAAACTGCTGATGTTTTCCAAAGTGACTGTACCATTTTACATTTGTGTGTATCTCATTATGATTTTAGTTTGCAATTCCCAAAAGAGTAGTGATATTGGGCATCTTTTTATAGTGGTCATTTGTATATCTTCTGTGAAGTGTGTGTTCAAATGTTCTGCCCATTTTTTAATTGGTGGCTTGTCTTATTATTGAGTTGTTAGAGTTCTTTATATATTCTGGATACAAACCCTTAGTCACATATATGTTTTGCAAATATTTCTTACCGTTTTTAACTATGTATTTTGAATAGCAAAGGTTTTAATTTTAATGAAGTCCATTTTTCAATTATTTCTTTGTAGTTTATGCTTTTTATGTCCTACATAAGAAATCTTTTTCCCTCCCAATGTCACAAAGATATGCAGGAATTAAAGATATGCCTGCTTGGCATATGACGTGCAAAAATCTTTTTTTTCCCATACAGACATCCAGTTATACCCACACTGTTTGTTGAAAAGACTGTCTTTTCCTTTGAATTACTTTAGTTGTTTTGTCAGAAACCAGTTGACCGTACAACTGTGGGTCTATTTCTGGACTCTGTTTATTCCATGGATTTATATATCTATTTTTATACCAGCACTACACTGTTTTGATTACTGTAGTTTTGGGGGGTTTTTTTGTTTTTGTCTTTTTTGCGGTACGCGGGCCTCTCACTGTTGTGGCCTCTCCTGTTGCAGAGCACAGGCTCCGGACGCACAGGCTCACCAGCCATGGCTCACAGGCCCAGCCGCTCTGCGGCATGTGGGATCTTTCCGGGACCAGGGCATGAACCCGTGTCCCCTGCATCAGCAGGTGGACTCTCAACCACTGTGCCTCCAGGGAAGCCCTGATTACTGTAGTTTTATATTGATTCCTGAATCAGTGTAAATCCTCAAATTTTTTCTTTTCAAAATCGTTTTGGTTATTCCAGGTACTTTGCCTTCTCATATAAATTGTAATATCTGCTTATGAATTTCTTTTAAAAACCCTGCTTGGATTTTGATTAGGATTGCATTGAATCTATATGTCAGTGTGGCAGAATTGCCATCTTAATATTGAGTCTAACTATTTCATGAACATGGTATATCTTTATTTAGCTCTTTTAAATTTTTCCTATGCAATGTTTTGTAGTTTTCAGTGTATAGGTCTTGCATAAGCTTTGTTAAATTTATTCCTAGATTTCTATTTGTATGCTATTTTAATTCAATTGGTTTTAAATTTTATTTTCTAATTGTTCTTTACTACTGTAATGCATATGTTCTGATGGTTCATTATTCATTTCTAATGAGCTTGTATCTTGACACATTGCTAACTTGACTTACTAGTTCTTTTAACTTTTGTATGCATTCCTTAGAATTTTCTACAGATACAATCATGTCATCTATGAAGGAAGACAATTTTACTTTCAATATTTATGTCTTTTACATCTTTTCCTTGACTTATTATTATACTGTTTAGAACTTCTCTTAAAATGTTGAATAAAAATTATGAGAGTTGTTGGTTTTTAATAGTAATCAAAAATTAAAATTAAAAAAAGCATAACAGGTTATATAAATTATACATTCCTTTACTTGCTTTTTAAAAAAATATCACGAATGCATTCTGTTACCATCTGACTAAAATCCTTTTAATTAATTCTGGTTTTCTTTAGATAATTGACCTGGGTTCTGGAAAAGGCTACCTAAGCTCCTTTTTGTCCTTGAAGTATGGCTTAAAAGTTTATGGAATTGATTCCTCAAATACCAATACTCATGGAGCTGAGGAGAGAAACAGGAAACTGAAGAAATATTGGAAAGTCTATCGTAGGCGGTCAAAATTAGATGTCAATAGACTGGCATTACAAATGACAAAAGAAAGGAAAGTGCAAGATGAAATTAAATTTAAAGCTGATATTGAGGGAGTATGTAACAGCAGTACTGCAAATCAAGAAAAGATGTCAACCTCGGACTTTCTGCAAGATTTTTCAGGCTCTGTAATTTCTAACATCAGAAAACAAATGGAAAACCTACATGTTTATTCACATCGAGAAGAAAATTTGTGTTTTGAAAATGCCTTTTCTCTTAGGGACCTTTTGCCTATTAATGCCATAGAACCTACTTCTTCATCCCATATACCCAAGAGAAAAATGTCTGAAGCAAATAAAGAGAGAAGAAAAATGACATCAAAGTCAAATGAATCCAATATATATTCACCTTTAACATCTTTTATCACTGCTGATTCAGAACTACATGATATTATTAAAGATCTGGAGGTAATTTTATTTTTTTAATTCCTTAATTTCATTTATATATAAAGGCTCTAAGACATAGAATTAAGTTTTAATGGTAGATTACTTAACCTGCATATCTTATTTGATTACATTAATATAAAGGACCAAGAAAATAAAATTATATTCAGGCTTTCATGATTTCCACAGCTGTCAAAATCTGACAATCTGACAATTATGATTTTCCAGAAGGGAGTACCCTCCACTCATTTGTAAGCCTAAATTAAACAGAAGTACTAATACAAAAAGCTAGTCAGCTAAGTTCTCGTTATGCAATTTATGAGTTGTTAAAATTCCAATCCAAGAAAGCTCTTACATTTTATTTAAATTTGAAGTAAAGATGTACCTAGGGCAGTATTATGTTCAATGTTAGCCTTGTTAACCAAATTTGCAATTTTCTTGAGCAAGACCAACTTCTGTGTATTCTTAAAAAATTTGAACTTTTTCTAAAGTACAAGTATGTCAAGTTATGCAGAGACAATATATCTTAAAGGCAACATTGTATGTGAAAACAATATCATAGAGGAGTTTTTAGAAATCATTTGGCCTAACTCATTGTTTTAAAAAAAGCAGAGTAGCCTTTGAAGTTATAATATTCTACTCTTATTAATTTTTTTGAGAATTCTTCCCTAAAGAAAGAATAAACAAAAGATACCAGAATTCTTTATAAATTTAAATCCTTGTTTGGTAGCTAACCAGTGTTTTGTTACTTTGTCATTTTAGAATGGGGAATTTTTCTTTTTCCCAGATATTTTAGTATTTCACTAATTATGGGAAACTGGTTAATCCTCATTAATTGTTTTTCCTATATATGAAATCAGTAATTAAGTTATAACTTAACCTTCTGTTAGGGTTAAACAGCCCCAATTACTTTAACCTGACTTAAAAATGTATACATTTTTAGTGCTTATTATCATATATTTATGTTTTTAAAAGTCTTCTGGAAAATATATGATCAAAACTATATGCAGACTTTTATAAGAATTTGACTTATAAAAGATATGCTGGAAGATTATTTCTTGGGTCCTTAGTTAAGTAGCAATTTAATAACCAGAATTAACCAATACCTCCCATCTCCTCCCCTCCCCACCCTACAACACATACATACAATACTTAAATATTTTACTGGTAGGATAACATGCTGATTGCATATTTTTGTTTGCCACCTGCTGGTATTTTTAGCTAGCCTTGTGTAATGAATACACTGAAAAATGAGATTAAATATTTTGGTGTTATCTTTAGGGAGATAAAAGAGAGAGATTTATGTCTCTGTTATCTACCCTTAATTAGCAATAAGCCCTTTCTCTCTGAATTCCTTTTTTGTTTATAACATTATAATGTCTAAATAAAACCTACCCAAACTATGTAGTCATTGAGAAAAGCAAAATAGTTGCACAATACTCCAGAAATTGTGCTTTGAAGAGAATGTTGGTTGAAGCAACAGAATGTTCTGTCAGGTTGAAGCAACTTACAGGTACAGTTATTTTCTTTAGAAAGGTAACACTTCAGCCCTGTCTATGTCTACATTATATGGGCTAAAATCACATTTTTGGTAAAATTAGTGAAAAAATTGTATTTGTTCTGAAGATAGTTATAAAAATATACTTGATTACAACTTAATGTCTATTATTTTGAATTTATAACATGATGATGATGATGTAAGAATAGAAGACGTTTACTGAATTTTATTGGATGCCAGAGATTGTACTAACTCATTTACCAGTATTAACTTATTAAAGTCTTGGAATAACCCATTGAGGTGAGATACTATTATTAGCCTCATATTACAGAAGAGGAAACTAAGGAACTGAAGAGTTAAAACAAACAAACAGTATATTGATCAAGATTCTGTGAGTCCATGCCTATGCGCCCATTCTGTATGTGTATACATCTAAATTACACTTTGGGTAATTAGGAGAACATTTCATAGAATTTTTACATAAAATTCATGTTATAAAATTTAGAACAAAAACTTTATATTGAATTTAATCTTGTCATATTTGATGCAGTGAATGAACTAAGTAAACTTTTGGTGTTGGAGTAAAAATGCCGACTTAGCAACACTTAATTTTTTTTTTATGACAATGTTTTATAAGTTTCGATGGGTATGGGTGAAGAAGTGAATTTTTAAAATTGACTAGTAAGGTATTAATGTATCTCAAATCATAAGTTTGTCCTAGTAATGCAGGCTACGTTGTATTGATCCAGCGTTAATTTGAGTAGTCATTAAGCAAATATTAGTTGTAAAAGAAACCAGAGAAAATTCAAATGAGTAAGTAACCAAAAACACTAGAAAATCAACTGAAAGTTATGTCAGTTTTGGTAAAAGATCGGTCATTTTGCCTTTAAAGGCAATAGTTATTTGTTATGAAAATAAAAGACATACAATACTTTCTAGGTAAAACTTCATCATTTTAAAAAGATCTACATCTTCTAATAAACATTTAAATGTTTTTTAACCCTCCTTTTAATTTCCAAAATTTATTTTTTCTTCTCATTTTTTAAGGATTGTTTGATGGTAGGTCTGCATACTTGTGGTGATCTTGCTCCAAATACTCTGCGAATATTTACTTCCAAGTCTGAAATCAAGGGAGTTTGCAGTGTGGGTTGTTGCTACCACCTCTTATCTGAAGAGTTTGAAAACCCACATAAAGGTACAAGTTCTTCATATCCCATAATTTTATTTATTTGAGCATAATGGCTGCTTTGTATCTCTCCTTTTTTTGTTGTTGACATTATTGTCACTTTGAGTTAACATTTGAGATAATATCTGATATTCTTGCAATATTAGAAATGTTACATCAAATGAAATTTGATGAACTATCACTTGCGTTGTATTTTATTATAGATTTTTTAGTCATAGTATGGTCTTAATGAATGCCGAAAACTGCAAATATGTGAAATTTTTGTGTGGTGTATTTTTAGAGAACTTCGGTTTAAAATTATTTGTAAGATATACATTTACTAAGGTAGTAAAGCTAAGTTATTTTGTCATAAATATAGAATGGACAAGGTTTGTTTTCATTTCTAAAGCCTCAATTTTGTAACGAATATTGATATTTGTCCCCTCAAAAAGTTTCTTACTGTAGTTTGAAGGGTCAAAATACTATGATTTTAAAAAGCTAGAAAACTGTGCAATCATATGAAAACTGTGCTCCCTGGGCTGAGAAGGTGCCTGAGGAGCAAAGTACAGAGTACATTGACAGGACTGAAAGCACCTACAACCCTCCATCCAGAGCAGCTTCTGAAATTCCTCTCTTTGATCCATTTTATATGTTATATCTCTTATTAGACACATGGCTTCAAAACCACAGGTTCAGGTTAGATGGTTATCTATTAATATTAGCAGTTTTCTTTTCTTTTAGTTTAGTGAAGTGTTTATCAACATCCAGTGTCCCTTGCTAAGAATTTTTAGGTCAGGAAGTTGTGTGAATATAGATGGTATTGCTTGCTCTTTTTCTCAATTTTAAAACCCAGATGACTGTAAAAATTTGATTATTTGTCATTTAGTCATTTCCAACAGGTAAAAACGATGATTGTATGATTCTACTGAAAATTGCCTGGGTGAAACAGGTCATCCTTAAAACTGGCAAAGGTTTTTGGGGAAAAGAGTTAATTGAATTTGAATTTTTTATGTCAGGGTTCTAAAAAGTATCTTTTAGGAAAAGTACACAGAAGTAAAATTGTCCATATATAGAGATACACAGAGTGAGAGAAAGAAAGCAAATTGGCAAAACGTTAACAATAGTTTAATTTAAATGAAGAATATATGTTTGTCATGCCATTATTTCCAACTCTTCTCTGAGTAAAAAAATTTTCAAGATAAAAATTGGGGAGAAAAGTGAACCTAAAAAATTATTTATTCTAAAGTATATACCCAAATATTTACATTAGTTTTTAGCCCTTTTTGTGCATCTTTCCTAAAAGAAATGAAAAAAAAATACTTTAATACAATCACAGTTTTACAGCTTTTAAAATACTAAATGCAAAGTGTTTTCCTGGATCAGCAAGCATAAAATTTTGGGTAGGGAAGTTTTTGTTCTTAGTTCAAGAGCTTCCTGTTCTATAGGTACAATGAAATGGGTTTTTTAAATAATTGGCTTAGTTCACGGTAGGTGTAGCCACTTGGTGTGTCTTTCAATTCAGAGATACTGTCTTACAGTGTAAGATCTTTAATTTCAGTTGCCCGCTTCCTTCTTTCACTTTATCATCATGCCCCCCCCAAATGCCTTCCCCTTCCAAAGGGCCTCCCTCTCCTCTTTAGGTGATACATCTTAAGTCTGCCATCTCTGGTCGGGCTGGACCCTTGCAGCCATTGCTCAGTATCGTCAGGTCTCAGACCTAATCTCTGTACTTTACACCATGAGTGGGATCCTCTCTTTTGGCAGCGCGCTCTGTTCTCTGTCACGCACATTTTTCTACATCTGACTCTCCTTCTGGAGTGATCTCCAGAGCTGGTTCTGCTGGCTTGAGATGTTTATTTCTTCACTTACATTTAAATCAAAATGCGTAGTGTACATGTGGCTTATGAGTAATTTTATCTATTCTCTGTCTGGTTTTTGTTGAGTATGTAAAGAAATTCAGTTTAAGTGGCTGTCGTTATTTTGTGACAGCCAGGATATGTCATTGGTACATTTTTCATCTGATGTCTGGTTCTTCAGTTCTGTTCTTTAAGGGGGTTGGCAGAAGCTACTTGCCAGGGTAGGAAAAAAATTAAGAGAGTGACCAGTTGCTCCTGTGCCTGTCCGTTTTCTGTCAGTCTTTAGGTACCTTTTTTTCCCCTAGTCAAATAGTTGTTTAATATTCTTAATTATACTTATTTATAATGTGTTTTAATAAAGTGTAAACAGACATAAGGGAAGATATATGTTTTTAGAGCTAAGTAAAAAGATTAGAGAGAGACCTTTGGGTTATGAGACCACTTTAGTTAACTTTTCTAACACACTATTGCATTAAATTATTTAGAAAAATTTATTGACCAGGTGTTCAGACTGAAATGAGAAATATCTTTGAATAAGGCATGTTCAATAGAGAGGCCTCTGCACAATCTGAAGGAAGAAGAAGGGTTAGTGCATCCACATCTTCAGCCTCTCCCACTTCGTTTCTGCCATGGAAAGATTTGATAGATTTATGAGTAGAGTGTAGACACTAGTTTTTATTCACTTTTGTATCTTCAGAACTAAGCACATTGCCTTAAACATGGTTCATGTTGATCAATGTTTGTACAATGTGTGTTGAATAGATAATTGAGTGGCAGTTACCTTGTTCACTGCATCGATAGGATGACTTTGGGCCCAGGACTCAGGCAAGAAAAAGTGTTGGAAAGGTTTGTTAATGACAGTGACTGGCAGCCACAAACTCTCATTTTCCCTTCTTACAGGCAGAGTTAATTCATGGAAAGGCCTTCCTGTCAAAAATATCTTAACCATTGAGAATCATTGAGATTATCAGGTAAACAAAACTAAGCTTAAGTGGTTAAAGCTAATAGTAATACCTTAATGTTATTTGATTTCTTCATAAATACCTGAAAAGAACAGAGGGTTGGGAACCTTGCTTGTCAGAAAAGCAAAGAGTAAGCAGGAAGAAACAGGACTCAGTGATATGATGAATTAGGTGAAGATGTATGCAATGTGAATACCTTCAAATACTTTGGAAGGAAAGAGTTGGAAAGCCAAGAGATAGGAGAAAAATAAGTGATAGGAATAACAAAAGCAACCTTGGTTCATGTTGCAGTTTTGCCTAGCTTTGGACTGCCACATTTTCTCATCTCAAAAACCAGGTGGCAAAAATCACTCCCTTCTCTCTTTCCCACACCCCTGTTTCCATTTTTCTTGCCTTATCTTGGCTATAATAAAAGGAGAGAAGATATGAACCATCTCCTGCAATTTTTATAACAGTGTTTCTCAACTCTGGCTGCCCAGTTGGATCGTATATGACAGTTTCGGTGTCTAGATGCCTGGGACCCACTTCTGACCTTCTAATGTATAATCTCTAAGGGTGGGATTTGAATATAAGTATTTTTAAGAAGCACTATAGGTAATTCTGATGAACAGCATCGTTGAAAACAAGTGTTTGTTATGGTTCCTAAGAAGACAGAATTTTAGAAGATGCTCTGTAGAAATATATTCAAGGTTATTTGTAGTTATTTTAACCTCTCCCATGCAGAGACTTAGGTGGACTCTGCTCATGGGCTCGTTTGCATATCCAAACCAAAGGCTAAACCCAGAAGGGTCCACAAGGGTATATCAGAGTCTAGAGTGCAAAGTAATTAACCACCCCCGCAAAAGTCCTTGAAGCATAGAGCTCAGAGTGAAAACCTGGGGAAGCCAAACATAGAGGGCATAAATGCACAATAAAGTTAAGGTTTAGAAACTAGACAAAATCAAGGGGGAAAATGTAGAACAAGAAAAAAATGTCCAAGGTAATTATTATGAGCACCACTAGAATTTTGATAGCTTAACTTTACTGATGAGCAGTGATGTCTGTGTGTGTGTGAAGGCAGACAATGCAAACAGTTTGTTCTTGTCTGTTTAGCAGTGACTGTTTGCAAAGATGGAATGTGGATGTGGTCTTATTTTGTATATACGGCATATGCTATATAGTCCTAGTATTCCTTGCTAAAATAGAGATCCACCACTGTACAGTTTGATCATTATATTAAAATAACTAACTTATAGGACAAGGTGTTCGCATGGACAAGGTTAGAGTATTTCCTGTCATATGTCTAGGACTAGGTTCCATGGAGCTGTATTTCTGAATAATCAAGTATGGCATGTGTCTCTCCCTTCATATCTTACACACCTGCCTCTAACCCTCAGTTTGTTTGCACAGCTGTTTTTAAGTTTGGATTGGGGCAGTGTTGCCCTTTGGGATGTAAATTTGAGTTATTAATAGTCCAACATAGTACAGTAGAAAAGTCTGGTATGTGCACTGCAACTTTTTATGATGATGTGTACTATGTAAACAATATGTGTTTTACATGAATATGTTTACCCAGTATGCTGTGGTAGACCATAGAGGTGGTCTGTCATGAATGTTAATTTTCAAAAATACCTCAAAACTCTCTGAGCAATTATGAATACCAAAGTTCTACCATATGTTTTAAAAACTGCTTTAAATATTTATACATTATAAGCCAGTAGTTCCTAGGAGAACACGAAATACCAGAAACAGTATTATTTAATGCAGTGCTTTATAGAATATATATGTTTTCCCAAGCTTGACTTGTTTCAGTGTTTTGTCTTAATATTGATCATCATTATCATAATTAATTTGAAATATTGATATTATTTCTTTCCCCTGAAGTTTGAGAGAGAACTTCTTTCGGTTGTTTTTCCCATAAAGGTAGAAACATGCTGAGGAGGCACTACTGGTTACCTATCCAGATCCACATCTCTCTTCTTCCTTGCTAACTGAGCTATGATTTTGTTCAAGCATCAGTTATTAGGAAGATTGAGCCCTGCTATAGCCTCAGAAATACGTGACTCTCAATCTAAATTAGTTATGGTAATTCCATTTATTTAGGAAAGGATATGAGACACAGTTCTTATCAATGAGGAGCATATATACTAGAGAGTTTCCTAGGAATTTTTTTTTTTTTCTGTTAAAAGTGAACACAAGACAGAAGCAGCGCTTTTTTTCTGCCTCTGGACTTTATCATCTGTATGTGTTTTTTCAGCCTAATGTATCAACCTGCTATGTATTCTGTCATAAATTGATGTTAGTGCTGAAACTGAGTCATTCAGGCCCAGTCCAAAGAATGAATGGTAATTTTCTTTTCCTGTATGTTTATATGATCATATCTGAGGCCTAGGAGTGTAGCACGAGTAGAGAAAGAGTTGGGGTCCTAGAAAGTCAGATCAGGTGGTTTCATAGAGCTTATTGAGTGGCCTTAATAGGAGCTCCTTCTAGAAGCAGCCCTTGTCTGGGCAGAGACTTGTGCTTGGTCTCTCCCTACCTCTTCCCAGCCCAATGTCAGGGAGTCTGCTAATATCATTAGTGCCTCCAAATACTGCAGATCTGCAGAGTCGAATATGAGTGGTGTAACCCTTGAAAGCCTATGGCCTACCTTCATGTTTACCCCAGCCTTAATGTTTTACTGGGGAATTAAGGTGATCCTCCCTAGAGCTCTCCATCTCCTTTTGTTTTTTTTAACCAGAGGAGGGCTGTAGATCATCTTGTAGCAGCATCTTTCAATCTGATCCTGCCATTTCTGTATCAAGTAGAAATTTGTTAAGGGGATATGATACCTTTCTTACTGTAAATTGTTTCTCAATATGTCACCAGTAGGAATTTTAAGGGAGGAGGCTAGATTCTTATATAGTCATCTTCAATGTCTTTTAGAATTAACAATTGGTTTCATTGCTTTAAATTTAGAGGTACTTCACCTGGAAAGGTATCTGGATGTTGAAGGAAAATACTTTGAGCATGTTATTTGAAATTGTAACATACTGCTTAAAAATAAGTGTATCTTATATTTTGAGATCTTTTGGATATTCAGTATATACTGTTAAAAACTCCTAAGATAGTATTAGCTAGTTATTATCAGCATTACACCATGTATTGTAGCTACAGAAAGGTATGACTAATTTCTTAGTCGAGTAAATAGCAGTGAATTAATCTCATCATTGCAGCAGTGCACACAATTGCTGTCTTTTCAGTAAAGACTTAACAGTATTTTCTATCTCATATAATATGTATTTTATTAAACAAATCTCTTTGTTTGCTTTCATCTTTTAATGCTAGAAGTTTGGAGGATGTAGAAGAATAAAGTATGGTTTCTTTTTTCAAAAGAGCATGTGCTTTACTTCCATTTCCAGCCGTGTATGATTTTTCTGAGGACCTCTCCTGCTATAGTTCAGCTAGACCCTGGCTAAATTAGAACATGTATTTTTTTAAGCATTGCTGACTCTACAAAAATAAGGGAAATCTCCATGGATCAAGAAAAATCAAAACCAAAAAATTAAAAGGAGAGAAGGGGAAGAGAGAGGAAGAGGAGTTGAAACTAGAGCAGGGAACTGTGAGCCGTAAGATAGCAGATGGTATTGTCTTGAGGCAAATGCTGATCCCATTGGGATCTAGAGACTAACGTTGGGCCCCTACATGGTGGGGGAGCTGGACCTGAAAAGCTCATACTAAGCCATGACCTTGAATGAGACAAGGCAGTCTTCCGTCAGTCCCATGCCGAAGCAAATTCAAATCTTTGTGGGGGAATACTTCCCAAATTCTGGCCTTTGGAATTTCTACTGATTAAAATCTACCAAATGTAAGCTCAGAACTTAAAAAAAAAAAAAAAAAGGTAAATCACCAAATCTGGCTGGCTAGGTATCCTGCCTGCCCCTCACCCCATTCAACTAAAAATACTGAATGTAATTAAATTTCATTTCTTAAAAGCATTGAAATACTGGAAAGATACATAGTACTTATCAGGTCAATATACAGGAGAAGGTAGGAGTCCACAAAGATGATGGAAATGCTGAAGCTACTAAGGGTATTTGTGTACCATGGCAAACTTGAGCTTTGGTTTCAAAGCCCTGCAAGGAGTGGGTTACAGATGATAAAACTTGCACTTAGGCAAACACAGAGAGGAGTCCCATAGGACAGACTCTTGTAAGTTGAGACCACAAGGATAAGGACTAAAGTTAGAGCAGCTGTAGTAGAAATAGAGTAGATCGAAACATTTAAAATTATGTAGAGGAGTAGAGATAAAGGAGAAGGATTGTCAAGGACTATTATCAGATTTCTGTTCCAAACAACTGGGTAGGTGATGGTACAGCTTACATGATGGGAAAAACTAAGGAAGGACCAAGTTTCAGGGCAAAGTTTTGAACGTGCTTAATAATTTGAGATGGCTTTATATATGAGTGATCATATTTTGGGGAAGTTTTATAAATACAGACATCTAAATACATGGAAATGGAACTGTTGTAGCATAATCACATAGGATTTATTTTTCTCTTATTTTCCAGAAAATCTGTAAGGTAGTAGCTGACATTGGTTCATATGGTTCAAGGGTGTGAGGGCCAAGGTCTCTGCAGTTTTATTGGCCTTTCACTATGGTTACATAATGGCTGCTGCTGCTCCAGCCATTGTAGTTCAAATGGAAAGAAATATGAAGATGGAAGAACTTTTCCCATGTGAGACAGCATCCTTTAAAGAACTTCCCCGGAAATTCTACCCAACAACTTCCTCTCCTCCATGGGCCATCTCTAGAAGCCTGGGAAGTGTTACCTCCTAGATGGGCACATTGCAGCTCCAAATGAAATCAAGATTCTGTGGGTAACGAAGAAGGAGAAACTGGATATTGGTAGGCATTTAGCACTGTCTGCCTCTGTGTGTGTGTGTGTGTGTGTGTGTATACACATGTGTAATATTAATGCCTGAATAGGTCCCTGGAAGGGGGAGAGTGATAAGGAGTGTGGGTAATATAACAGTATTTACATGTAACAGAATGTAATCATATCCATTGTCCTCTTCTTTCTTTTAATAATATAACTCCTCTTAGTTTTAGTAGAGCAAACATCACCCAGACACACAGCTAGAGCCCCTGTCTTCCATGTGAGAAAATTTAAGCCAGTAGAATGTGAGTCAGATAATGTGTGCAATTCATTTATTTACTTTTTAATTTTTATTTTTTTGCGGTATGCGGGCCTCTCACTGTTGTGGCCTCTCCCGTTGCGGAGCACAGGCTCCGGACACGCAGGCTCAGCGGCCATGGCTCACAGGCCCAGCCGCTCTGCGGCATGTGGGATCTTCCCGGACCAGGGCACGAACCCGTGTCCCCTGCATCGGCAGGCAGACTCTCAACCACTGTGCCACCAGGGAAGCCCTGTGTGCAATTTGTTTAAAAGGGAACTGCTTGCCCCCCTATTTTTTTTTTTCCCACTCTTCCTACTGGCTAAGGAATAACAATCGCCTAATACTAAAGTTGGTAGCTAACTCTTCAAGGAGGTCAGAGCAGCCTGACCCATATGGGTCTCTGGGTAACATGCTCTATACTGCCTGCCTCTCTCTGTACTATGACAAGAGAAAAAGATTTCTATCTTATTTAAAGACCTATGTTCTAAGCTCTTTTGTGGTATCCTATCTAGTACAGGTAGATCTAAGGTCTTGTTCTGAATGCTTCTCTTTTGGTGAAACTTTTACCTTGAGACTGTAACTGTTAGGCACTATGAATATACAACAAGCCAACAATAATTGCAACAACAAAGAATAACAAATTTTATATATATGAATATATACGATTTATAAGTGATTTCTTAGAGGTAAGAAAAAAAGAGACTATAAGTGTTAAAAGAGCTATTCCAGCCAGAAGGTAAAAATTATTTCCTGTTAGGAAATCAGGAAGAGCTTTGTGAAGATAGTAACTTTTGAATTGAGCTTTGTGGGGTAGGATTTAGGTAGACAAAAATGTGGAGAGGGCTTCCCTGGTGGCGCAGTGGTGAGAGTCCACCTGCCGATGCAGGGGACGCGGGTTCGTGCCCCGGTCCGGGAAGATTCCACATGCCGCGGATCGGCTGGGCCCGTGAGCCATGGCCGCTGAGCCTGCACATCCGGAGCCTGTGCTCCACAACGGGAGAGGCCACAACAGTGAGAGGCCCGCGTACCACAAAAAAAAAAAAAAAA
>NW_020185339.1:2542162-2611481 GCF_003031525.2 Neophocaena asiaeorientalis asiaeorientalis | reverse complement strand
AAAAAAAAAAAAAAAAAAAAAAAAAAAAAATGGAGAGGAGCATTCCAAGTATTAGGAACAAGGTGGGTTAAGGCATGGCAGGGCACTCATTGGAGATGGATGAATATTCTAGGTGATAACCTGATTCATATAAAGTACAGAAGTGTGATATGAGGTGGAAAAGAAAAGCAGGAGTCAGTTCAAAAGGACCTCATATGGAAAGTCCATTTTGGAAATGAGAATTTTGAGCAGAACAATAACATGACCAAAAGCAGAAATTGTTAAGGCCTGTGATTTTTGAACCATGAGATTCACTGGGACCCTAGCAGTGGAACAGTGGGGAAACCTGAAATCGTGGGACCAAGGCTAGGAGAACTAATGCAAGAGAAGCATAGCTAGCTGCTGACGCTGGTATTCAAAAGGCAAACTCCAGTCAGAAATGAGCTGACATCTATTATCAAAGGGTCTTATTGGAAAATTGGAGCACACGCAGCAGGAGTTTCTGATCAGATGTAAAACTACACATGATGGTTGATAAATACTATGGCAAGGGCTTTCTCTGGCTCTCCCAGTATATTGACTGACGTTTGGACAGTGAAAATGAAAGAGTTCTACTTAAAAAAAAAAAATGATGAGCATTTACTATGAGTGAAAAACTATTTCAAATATAATACTTTTATTAATTACTTTATTCCTCATAATACTCTGTAAAGTAATACAGTCATTTCTTGGTATCCATAGGGGATTGGTTCCAGGACCCTTGTGGATACCAAAATTCATGGATGCTCAAGTTCCTTACATAAAGTGGCATAGTATTTGTATATAACCCACTCATATCCTCCTGTGTACTTTAAATCATCTCTAGATTACTTATACCTAACACAATGCATATGCTATGTATATAGTTGCCTGGAGCACAGCAAATTCAAGTTTTGCCTTTTAGAACTTTCTGGAATTTATTTTCCAAATAGTTTCAGTCCACAGTTGGTTGAATTCTATAGGTGCGGAACCCAGGGATATGGAAGGCTGACTGTACTGTTATCATCGTGTTCATTCTCAGATGAGAAAACTAAATTACAGAGAGGTTTAAGTAACCTGTCTAAGATCACACAGTTAATAAGTGAAGGAGTTAGAATTTTAGCCCAGTCATTCTGGCTTAGATTCACACTCTTAAAACTCAGATCTGGGGTAGAGGGATAGGATTTGGCCTCTGGGGAGATTCGGTTAAATTTTAAACCGAAATTTAAAATATAAATTTAAAAATTTAAACTGAAATTTAAAATCAGGGCTATAACCCAGTGCATTAGCATTCTGAATGATACCAGTTTTATGAGAGGACTAGAATCTAAATGAGAACATGAGACAAAATTATAGGCAGACTGTGTGGGCATAAATAGGGGTGAGTAGGGGAAGATGCTCCTCAGGGAGTACACAAATGCTAGTTCTTCCAGGGTACAGAATAGAGGCCAAGCACTAGTTCTAGCCCTCACCTGGGTTTTAAGAACAGTGCTCCTTAAATATGGAAAAGCTTGGTTAGTTTGAGTTTAGCAGCTGGGTAGGGACATTGATTTGGCAGATACTGAGACAGTTTGGGGATCGGTAAATGTGTCCTTTGGGTTAAGACAGTTCCCTAATCCCTGCCTCCCTCTCTTCAGTTTTGTGCTCTATAACTTGTTCACAGTCGAGTAAAGTGACCTGATGCTGTTTTCCTTCTGTGGAATATGGTTAGGCTGAGGTGTCTCTGAGTGTCCCAACTCACATAAAAGTGCTCACCTTTTGTCTGAAGGAGCAGCACTATCCTTCAAGGCCTTTATTTTGTGTTAAGGTTCGGTAAATATAGGTACTCGTAAGATAAATGTGGCATCTCCCACTTTTTCTATAAGCTGTCTTTTTATGCAGATATCAGCTATTTTGTTTATTAGGATTAAGATTTTATTAAATTGACATGACTTTAATAATTCTATCCTATTTTAATTTCTTTTTTGCTTTTATTCCCTGTACTACATAATTAGCTTCTTTTTTACATCTTTATTGGAGTATAATTGCTTTACAATGCTGTTTTTAAGTAAAAAACAAAACAAACAACCGACTGAGAGAACCCTAGGACAAATGGTGAAAGCAAAGCTATACAGACAAAATCTCACACAGAAGCATACACATACACCTTCACAAAAAGAGAAAAAGTGGAAGAAATAATAAATCTTGCTCTCAAAGTCCACCTCCTCAATTTGGGATGATTCGTTGTCTATTCAGGTATTCCACTGATGCAAGGTACATCAAGTTGATTGTGGAGATGTAATCCACTGCTCCTGAGGCTGCTGGGAGAGTTTTCCCTTTCTCTTCTTTGTTCGCACAGCTCCTGGGGCTCAGCTTTGGAATTGGCCCCGCCTCTCCATGTAGGTCGCCAGAGGGCGTCTGTTCTTCGCTCAGACAGGAAGGGGTTAAAGGAGCAGCTGCTTCGGGGGCTCTGGCTCACTCAGACCGGGGGAAGGGAGGGGCACCAAGAGCGGGGTGACCCTGCGGCGCCAGAGGCCGGCATGACGTTGCACCAGCCTGAGGCGTGCCGTGCGTTCTCCCGGGAAGTTGTCCTTGGATCCCGGGACCCTGGCAGTGGCGGGCTGCACAGGCTCCCTGGAAGGGAGGTGTGGGTAGTGACCTGTGCTCACACACAGGCTTCTTGGTGGCAGCAGCAGCAGCCTTAGCGTCTCATGCCCATCTCTGGGGTCCGTGCTGTTAGCCGCGGCTCGCGCCCGTCTCTGGAGCTCCTTTAAGCAGGGCTCTTAATCCCTTCTCCTCGCGCACCAGGAAACAAAGAGGGAAGAAAAAAATCTCTTGTCTCTTCGGCAGCTCCAGACTTTTCTTCTCTGGAGCTCCTTTAAGCAGGGCTCTTAATCCCTTCTCCTCGCGCACCAGGAAACAAAGAGGGAAGAAAAAATCTCTTGTCTCTTCGGCAGCTCCAGACTTTTTCCCGAACTCTCTCCTGGCTAGCCGTGGTGCACTAACCCCCTGCAGGCTGTGTTCAGGCAGCCAACCCCAGTCCTCTCCCTGTGAGCCGACCGAAGCCTGAGCCTCTCGGGCTGGTGGGTACTGGTCGGCACCGATCCTCTGTGCGGGAGTCTCTCTGCTTTGCCCTCCGCACCCCTGTTGCTGTGCTCTCCTCCACGGCCCCGAAGCTCCCCCACTACGCCACCCGCAGTCTCCGCCCGCGAAGGGGCTTCTAGTGTGTGGAAACCTTTCTTCCTTCACAGCTCCTTCCCACTGGTGCAGGTCCCGTCCCTATCCTTTTGTCTCTGTGTATTCTTTTTTCTTTTGCCCTACCGAGGTACGTGGGGGGGTTTCTTGCCTTTTGGGAGGTCTGAGGTGTTCTGCCAGCGTTCAGTAGGTGTTCTGTAGGAGTTGTTCCACGTGTAGATGTATTTCTGGTATATCTGTGGGGAGGAAGGTGATCTCCGCGTCTTACTCTTCCGCCATCTTCCCCCTCTCCCATGATTAGCTTCTTATTTTATTTCTAATCATTTTCTGTCTGTGTGGGCTACATGGGCACTGAGAGAAAAGAGGTTGAGAAAGCTTCAGGATGAATTCTGCCTATAATGTAGAGGTATGTGACTTATGAAGAGCCACATCTTGGAAAGCAAGAGAGTGGTTAACCATACCTGTATCAATTTAAATACTTTTGCCTACAAATAATAGCAAGTTTACTTAACAGTGGCATAAGCAATAAAGTCATTATCTCACATAATCAGCAGTCAGGAGGTAGCAGTTCTAGGGTTGGTTCACTGGCTTCCTGACATCAGGGCACTGGGCTCATGTCTAGACTTCCCTCTCCGGGCTACAAGGTGACAGTTGCAGTTGTAAGCATCATGTCTTCATGAGAAGTAGGTATGAATTAGAGCCTTTCTTCTCAAGCATCTCTCTCCTTTTGTCAAGGAGGAAAAAAATCCGTCCAGAAATTTCTTAGCAGAATTGCCTCATGTCTCATTGTCTAGACATAATTCACAGGGTACCTTCTGGCTGCAAAGGAGTCTGACAAAGTGAATATTTGACTTTTTCAGTTTCTGTTTTGGGGCAAGCAGAGTAGACAGGCGTTAAAAATGACTGTTGAATAGCTTCTAAAAGGATCTGCAGAAACATCCTTTTTCTTCTCCCCCCCCGGCCCACACTTCTTCCTTGTCTCCTCTCTCTGTGTCCTGATTTTGGGGGTTGAGAGGAATAACTCTCTAAAGGAGAGGTGCAGTGATTTCTCCATATATTCTTTTGCTTTGGTACCACCACATTATTCAACCATAGGTGGTTTAGTTTTTATCTCTCACGATGGACTCTGAGCTCCTCTAAGACAAAAAGCTTATCTTTAAAATTTTTCTTTAAATGCCTAACACTCACCATAGTATGTGGTATTATAGTAAGTGCTCAATTAAAGAAATGGCATGAAATGAAATTATAAATTAAGGAAAAACTGATTCAACACTGTTTAAAACTAAAGAAGGAACAAAAGTATTTGATAAGACATCTTGAGAAAAAATAATTATGTTGAAATAAGTAGTTTGAGAATTAAAGGTATTAGGCTGGCTTTGCCCTTCATAGCAAAGTTAAGAAACAGGTTAGGGAAGTTTTACATTCCAGAGATCACTAGAGCAAAATGGTGAAAACACACTACCCTGGTGAGATAGAGGTCTTATTGAACTTTAAAGCTCTATAACCTCAGATTATAAATTATAACTCCTCTCTTTATTATTCCTTGAAAAGAAACAAAAAGATTACAGATATTCACCTATTAACTACAAATTTTTTTTCTCCCAAGCATGTTTATCTTTCACCACAAAGCATATGATGACCACAAAGTTGTAAACTGTTCTTGGAAGAAAATTGTATTTGTTCTCTTGATTATAGTAGTGATTCTGCATTTGTTTTACTCAGACCCACATTAAATATATTTTATATCACTACCTGGTATGTATATAGATAGATAAATAGATAAATAATACTGGTACTGAACTTTTATTAAAAAGTACTTTTTATTCTTTTTAGTTAATATTTGTTCTTTGAAAGGTACTGGGTCTCACGACACACAATGTGTGCTGGTATTCTTTTTCTATTTCTTTCTATTGTGTAAAATATTGATCACAATCCACTAAATTAATTTCATGATCCAGTAGTGGGTCATAGCCAGTGGTGTGACGCTAAATGTTTTAATGGTTTACTCCATCCCTGAATAAAAACCCTAATATGTAGCGTTTCCTGATTTCCATGATATAAATACACCCAGTTTGGCCAGTTTCAAGCTATCAACCTGTTGTCACTGAATGCTGAACTGGGAAGAGATGACACAATCTCTCTCTCTCTGGAGCCAACTTCACTGCACCACTGGCTTTAACCCACAGTTTGAAATAAACATAAATTTATGTTTGTTATATGTAAGTGAATTAGTTGTCTTGTTGATGCTAGGAGAATGTTGCTCTTTATGGTTGAGCAGGTATTCCTGCCAATGGGGGGAGGTTTGGTCAATGCATGATGCAGATACACAATGCACAGTGCAGGGAGAGAGGAGGCCAAAGAAGACTTTTTCATGTTTAAATTTTTCTTGTCTTGCCATAAAATACAAATTTTATTTCACAAGAGTATAGGTCTGATTTACATAGTTGAATTATATTTATACTCTTAGTTTTAACATATTCAAGAAACTGGTAAGATATGAATGCTTCAGAAATCTGGGCAGTTCAGTATAATTTCAATATGCCTGTTATCCTTAGATAATATTTTGAATACCATATACAGTTAACCTTATTTAAAGACTAAAATGAATATCCAGAAATTTTCATAGAATTGTGCTATAGCCTTTGATGCTTATTTTAAGCTATAACATTCTAAGGTGGTAAATAAGTTTCCAAACTTTTACAACTAAAATTCAAATGTTATCTTTACTTGAGAGTGTGTCAGTCTCTACCTGGCAAGTCTTCAGATACGCTTGAAGAGTATTTGTAAGGAAGCCTAGGGAGTCTTAGTCGATCCTTGAAAAGGATAACAAGGAACAGAGACTGAACTTCAAAACAAAAGGGTTGGTAAATGATATATATTTGACTTAAAAAAAATTTTTTTTTGTGAGAAACTATAAGGTGCCTATCAACCTAAATTTTATTTTTATTTTTATAAAGCATTATAAAAATGACACAGATGCATGTCACACACACAAAAATAAATTTCAATAAAGTACTTTATACTGTGAATAAATTAAAAATATTAAGCATTTATTTACTTACCTTTTAACATAAGTAATACATAGATACATTATCATTAATAAAAAAATTCTGACAGTATACAAACATGTACAATAAAAAGTTAAAGCCGTTTTATGGCATCACTACCCACAGTGACACTGCCTTCTCATACTTCTTTCTATGCATGTACATATACAAATACATATATATACAAATATTTAGGATTTAAGATACATGTAATGATTCACTAATTCATTTACCTATTCTTCTAACAAATATTTATTGCATGTCTACAATGTGCCAAGTACTTTTCTAGGAGCTAGAGAAATGGAAGGAAAAATGTTTCTGCTGTCATGTCCTGTCATTTGATCCTAGTGGGTAGAGACAGCAGAGTAATAAGCAAATAGGTAGGTAGATAGATAGATTTATATCTATCTATCTATCTATATATATCCTAATGTACCCCCTGCCCTGCCTTTCCCCTGTGGTAACCATACATTTGTTTTCTATGCTGTGAGTCTGTTTCTGTTTTGTAAGTAATGATAACCATACATTTGTTTTCTATGCTGTGAGTCTGTTTCTGTTTTGTAAATAAGTTAATTTGTATCTTTTTTTTTTAGATTCCACATATAAGTGATATCATATTATACTTGTCTTTCTCTGACTTACTTCACTTAGTATGATAATCTCTAGGTTCATCCATTTTGCTGCAAGTGGCATTTTTCATTCTTTTTTATGACTGAATAATATTCCATTGTATATATGTACCTCATCTTCTTTATCCATTCATCTGTCAGTGGATACTTAGGTTGCTTTTATGTCTTGGCTATTATAAATAGTGCTGCTATGAACATTGGGGTGCATGTATCTTTTTGAATTAGAGTTTGCTCCAAATATATGCCCAAGGCTGGGATTGCTGGATCATATGGCAACTCTCTTTTTAGTTTTTTAAGGAACCTCCATACTGTTTTCCGTAGTGGCTGCACCAATTGACATTGTCACCAACAGTACAGGAGGGTTCCCTCTTCTCCACACCCTCTCCAGCATTTAGTATTTGTAGAGTTTTTGATGATGGCCATTCTGACTGGTGTGAGGTGATACCTCATTGTAATTTTGATTTGCATTTCTCTAATAATGAGATGTTGGGCATTTCTTCATGTGCCTATTTGCCATCTCTATGTCTTCTTTGAAGAAATGTCTATTTAGGTCTTCTGCCCATTTCTTGATTGGGTTGTTTGTTTTTTTGATATTGAGCTGTTTGAGCTGTTTATATATTTTGGAAGTTAATCTGTTGTCGGTTGCATTGTTTGAAAATATTTTTTCCCATTCCATAGGTTGTCTTTTCATTTTGTTTATGGTCCTTTGCTGTGCAAAAGCTTATAAGTTTGATTAGGTCCCATTTGTTTATTCTTGCTTTTATTTCTTTTGCCTTGGGAGACTGACCTGAGAAAACATTGGTACAATTTATGTCAGAGAATGTTTTGCCTATGTTCTCTTCTTGGAGTTTTATGATGTCATGTCTTATATTTAAGTCTTTAAGCCATTTTGAATTTATTTTTGTGTATGGTGTGAGGGAGTGTTCTAACTTCATTGATTTACATGCGGCTGTCCAGCTTTCCCAACACCACTTAATGAAAAGACTGTCTTTTCTCCATTTATATTCTTGCCTCCTTTGTGGAAGATTAATTGACTGTAGCTGTGTGGGTTTATTTTTGGGCTCTCTATTCTGTTTCATTGATCTTATGTCTGTTTTTGTGCCAATACCACACTGTTTTGATTACTGTAGCTTTGTGGTATTGTCTGAAGTCTGGGAGGGTTATGCCTTCAGCTTTGTTCTTTTTCCTCAGGATTGCTTTGGCAATGCTGAGTCTTTTGTGGTTCCATATGAATTTTAGGATTATTTGTTCTAGTTCTGTGAAAAATGTCATGGATAATTTGATAGGGATCACATTAAGTCTGTAGATTACTTTGGGTAGTGTGGCCATTTAAACAATATTAATTCTTCTAGTTCAAGAACATGGGATATCTTTTTATTTCTTTGAATCACCTTCAGTTACCTTTATCAGTGTTTTATAGTTCTCAGCATGTAAGTCTTTCACCTCCTTGGTCAGGTTTATTCCTACTTTTTTTTTTTTTTGGACAAAATTTTTAAAGGGATTTTTTTTTTTTTTTTTTTTTTTTTTTTTTTTTGAAAAAATTTTTTAAAGGGTTTTTTTTTTTTTTTTTTTACTTTCTCTTTCTGATATTTCATTGTTAGAGTAAGGAAATTCAACAGATTTCTGTACGTTAATCTTGTAACCTGCTACCTTGCTGAATTCGTTTATCTGTTCTAATAGTTTTTATGTGGAGTCTTTAGGGTTTTCTATATAGACTATTTTATCATCTTCATATAATGACAATTTTACCTCTTCCCTGCCAGTTTGGATACCTTTTATTTATTTTCTTGTCTGATTGCTGTGGCTAGGACTTCCAGTACTATATTGAATAGAAGTGGTAAGAGTGGGCATCCTTGTCTTGTTCCAGATTTTAGCAGGAAGACTTTCAGCTTTTCCCTATTGAGTATTATGTTGGTGTGCGTTTGTCATAAATAGCTTTTATTATATTGAGATACGTTTTCTCTATACCCACTTTGGTGAGAGTTTTTATTGTGAATGGATGCTGAATTTTATCAAATGCTTTTTCTGCATCTATTGAGGTGATCATGTGGTTTTTGTCTTTTCTTTTGTTGCTGTGGTGTATCACATTGATTGATTTGTGTGTTGAACCATCCTTGTGACCCTAGGTTGAATCCAACTTGATCATGGTATATAATCCTTTTATGTGTTGTTGCATTCCGTTTGCTAATATTTTGTTGAGGATTTTTGCATTTGTGTTCATCAAAGATACTGGCCTGTAATTTTCTTTTTTGGTAGTATCTTTGTCTGGTTTTGGTATTAGGTTAATGGCGTCTTCATAGAATGACTTTGAGCGTCTTCCCTCCTCTGCAGTCTTTTGGAAGAGTTTGAAAAGAATTGGTATAAGTTCTTCTTTGTATGTTTGGTAGAATTCCTCAATGAAACCATCTGGTCCTGGACTTTTGTTTGTAAAGTTTTTTCTTTATTACAGATTCTATTTCAAGTCTAGTGATAATTGTTCAAATTATCTGTTTCTTCTTGATTCAGTTTTCATGGGCCTTATATTTCTAGAAACTTGTCCACTACTTCTAGGTTGTCCAGTTTATTGGCATATAATTGTTCATAGTATTCTCTTATGGGTTTTTTTTTTTGTATTTCTGTGGTATTGGTTTTTATTTCTCCTCTTTCATTTCTTTTTTTGTTTATTTGGTCCTCTCTCTTTTCTTCTTGGTGAGTGGCCAGAGGTTTGTTGATTTTGTTTATCCTTTCAAAAACCCAGCTCTTGGTTTTATTGATTTTTTTCTAATTTTTTTGAATCTCTATTTTATTTATTTCCTCTCTGATGTTTATTATTTCCTTCTTTATGCTGACTTTAGGTTTTGTTTGTTTTTGTTTTTCTAATTCTTTTAGGTGGTAGGTTAGGTTGTTTATTTGAGATTTTTCTTGCTTTATGAGGAAGGCCTATGTTGCTATGAACTTCCCCCTTAGGGCTGATTTTGCTGCATCCCATGTGTTTCATATGTTTGTGTTTTCATTGTCATTTGTCTCAAGGTATTTTTTAATTTCCTCTTTGATTTCATTGTTGACCCATTGGTTTTTTAGTAGCATGTTGCTTAGTCTCCATGTAATCATTTTCTTCTCATTTCTCTTTGTGTGGTTGATCTCTAGTTTCCTGTTGTTGTGGTCAGAAAAGATGCTTGAAATAATTTCTGTCCTCTTAAATTTGTTGAGGCTTTTTTTGTGAAGGGACACTGTTCTATATGAAGCAGCCAGGGAAGACCTTGTTAACATAACATTTGAGCAGACATTTGAAGGATGAGAGAGGAACCAATGCAGTTATTCTGGAGAAATAGTGTTCCAGGCAGAGGGAACAGCAAGTAAAAAGCCCAAGGGAGGAGCTTGCCTGCCTTTTTCAAGGAACACTGCAGACACCAGTATGGATGAAACAAAGTGTCAAGATCAGAAGCAGGGAGATCAGTTAGGAAGCTGATCTAGATGAGAGATGATGGTTTAGATCAGAGAGGAGCAGTAGAAGAAATGGTTAAACTCTCAATATTATTTTTAAAGTATTGCTAGCAGAACTTATTGACAGATTCAGTGGGGGTGTGAAGGAAAGAAGAAAGCCAAGTGTAATTCAAAGATTTTTGGCCTGAAACAATGGGAAAATGGAGTTGTCATTTAGTGAACTGGATACGACTGCTGAAAGAATAGAATTGAGGTGGAAGTTGTTTAGTTTTGGACAGGTTGAGTTTGACCTTCCTTTTAAAAATTCAAGTGTGGAGGCTATATTATCAGTGGATAGATAATTCTGGGTTTCTGAGGACAAATCTGGGTTAAAGATAAATCCCTGAGTTATTAACATATAGATAGTAAGTCTGAGTGAGATCACTTAGGGAGCAGAAATGTTGAAAAGAAGTACAGAGACTGAACCTAGGAATATTCCAAAGGAGTTTGGGAAGGTAAGGAGGACCAGCAAGATGACCTAATAAGGAAGAAGTACAGTGTTGCTCTCTTACTTAGCAATGTATCTTGGAGCTCTCTCCATTGTTAACATATATAGATTTACTAAATTTGTTTAATGCAGGACAAAGTATTCCTTGGAATGGATGTACCATATTCTATTTTGCTTCTGCTATATTGATGGTATTTGTTTTCTAATTTTCTCCTCTAACTATAATTTTTATCTAGTTCCATAGTCTATCTGGATTATTTTTGTTTATTTGCAAAATGGTTTTGATTTTATATCTTTCTGAATGCTATTTATTGAATAATCCATGCTTTCACACATTGATAGGAAATGACACCTTTCTCAGATAGTGCATTTTTAGGTTCTCTTCTTTTCCCTTAATCTGTTGGTTCCTGTGATAATACTATACTGTTAAAATTACTGTAGTTAATTTCAACCTTTGAAATCCAGTAGAGCAAGTTCCCCAAAGTTCTTATTTTTCAGAATTTTCTTAGATAACCTCATTCATTTTTCTTTTATATGAGTTTTACTTATTTATTTACTTTAAAAAGAGTGACCATTTTACTTCATTGGTCTGTGTAAGACATACAGATGAAATTTTATATTTTTTAGAGATCAGACATAGGGTTATTGAGTGAGTTTCCCCAAAGAAGAGATTTCAGTCACGAAGGGCTCGCTGACTGCAGCTCATTTATTGTCTGGGCTCAGCAATGGAAGCCAGGATATTCAGTGCACGTATGGTGAACAATGCCAGATAGGAAAGTCGAACAATAAGGCTTTTGTTTCATATTTTGATAGAGTTCTTTCTAATATTTCTAGTGTAGATGTGAAAAGGGTAGACCATCTTTTAGAGAAGGAGATAGTTAATATTTAAAACTCTTATTTAATATTAACAATTAGGAAGCATTTTAAAATTTGATGATGAAATATTTTATTTATCCAGAGTTCTTGGCAAGAGGAAAATTGAAATATTAATCACATCAACAATTTAATAAGGCTTAGGTAGAAAAGTTTACTTGAGTCTTTCATTTGGGATTAAAGTATATGTGGTTTACAGTGCAAATTCCTAGAAAAGTTGCAAAATGTTTTATGCTTAAAAAGAGTGATTTTTTTTTTTTTTGTGGTACGCGGGCCTCTCACTGTTGTGGCCTCTCCCGTTGCGGAGCACAGGCTCCGGACGCGCAGGCTCAGCGGCCATGGCTCACGGGCCCAGCCGCTCCGCGGCATGTGGGATCTTCCCGGACCGGGGCACAAACCCGTGTCCCTTGCATCAGCAGGTGGACTCTCAACCACTGCGCCACCAGGGAAGCCCAAAAAAGAGTGATTTTTAAATTATCTCATTTTCTTTATAATGTTTAGATCATAATAAACATTGCTGACCAGATTTAAAGTAAAAGCTGATTTTGATAATTTGTGTGTCAAATGAGTTTTAGAGTCAGATTGTTAAAGTCCATTTAGAAAAAAAAAAAGCCTGTTGGGATTTTTATTGACATGCATTGAACTTAAAGATCATTATGGGAATAAATTATGTCTTTGATATTTTTTTCTCTTTGTAACATAAATTATCTTTTCATTTATTTGGTTGTTGTTTCAGATATTTGTGTTAATCTTGCCCAGTTTTAGTTTGGTTTATTCCTAAGGATTTTGTTGGGGTTTTTTTTCTTCATATAAGAAATATTTATTGGGTGCCTGACACATGCTAGTCACTATTCTAGGGACCAGGGATACAAGATTGATCAAAACAAAGTCCCTGCCCTCATTAAGTTTATACTCTGATAGAAGGCATCAGGGAATAGAAAAACAAATAAATAGATACATAATGTCAGGTTATAAACAGGAGAAAAACTAAACAGGGAGAGGAGTGTCAGATATGTGAAGAGTAAAGCAAAATCTCTCAAAAATCACTTTATAGGGCTTCCCTGGTGGCGCAGTGTTTGAGAGTCCTCCTGCTGGTGCAGGGGACACGAGTTCATGCCCTGGTCCGGGAAGATCCCACATGCCGCGCAGCGGCTGGGCCCGTGAGCCATGGCCGCTGAGCCTGCGCGTCTGGAGCCTGTGCTCCGCAATGGGAGAGGCCACAGCAGTGAGAGGCCCGCATACCGCAAAAAAAAAAAAAATCACTTTATATATTTTTCCCTATCTTTTTTTTCCTATCTTTCAATAATAGTCATTGTGGTTTTAAATAAGATAGTCTAAAACCCTCTATATACAAAGGTATAATGTAAGTTGAGATTATTAATTTAGGTGACAAAAATTTGTCTCTAACAACTTAATACCTGTTTATTTTTCTAGATAAAATTATATGTCAGATTTCATTTAGGTCTAAAGAAATTTTAAAAGTGTGTATTTTCAAAGTAGAGTGAGGACATGTAGATAATCTTGATTCATCTGTGTAATTCTGTTGATTCAGTTCAACAAAGTTCTGTAGTAGGCAGTAGAGGATGTATGATAAGTGAGATACTCTCTTTCCCCTTAGGGAGCTCATGACATAGTGAGGAATTCACAAGCAATTACGTAGAACTTTCATGCATGTCTCAGAGTGATATATTCATGACCTATAGATCTTAATCAACTACAGATATGAATTATAGAAAAGATGAATGAAAGAAGTAATGAGTGATGGATGTATAAACCAAATGCTATTAAGACTAGAAGAGAGAGAAATCTTTCATAACTAAGGGATAAAGGAAAGCTTTCTAAAAAAGGTGACATTTGGTCTTCATTTAGAAAGATGAACAAAGAAATTAGGGCCAGATTATGAGAGCCATGAATGCTATACTGAGGTCTCAGAATATTATTCAGTGGAAAGCAAAGTATACTTTGTTCCATTAAAATATTTTTGAGTGTTTAATGCAAAAGAGTTGCATACATTCATTTACATTTCTGAAAAGTAGTAATTTTTCACATAATAGAAGATAGACTGGCATGGAGCTAGATCAGAGACAGGGAGCCTGGTTAGGGAGTAGTTATACGAGTCCAAAGCAAGGATACTTTAGATAAGAACACTAGGAGGAGACAACAATTTACCAGGCCTTTTCTGAGATAAAACCAACTAACATGGTAACCAATGGTAGGGAAGTGTGGTAGGGTCAGGGTAAGGGTGGCGGTGAAGGCTAAAGATGATGGCAAGGTTTTAGGTTGGTTGACTACATAATGATACATCATTTTGGGGAGGATCAGATTTGTGGGCTTAGGAAATGAGTTTATTTTTGCATATTTTTCATTTTAGAAATGTTCAGCAAATAGTTTAAAATTCTTATGTCAAAATCCAGAAAGAAGTTCAGACTGAAATAATGTGGGAATTAAATTTAAAGAAGTAGATGTAATTGCCCAGAAACTGGAGTGAGGCATCTACAAGCCAAGGATTGCCAGCAACCACCAGAAGCTAGGAAGAGGCTAGCAGAGATTCTTTCCTAGAGCATTTGGAGTGAGCATGATCCAACTGATACCTTGATTTCAGACCTCTAGCCTCCAGAACCGTGAGAGAATACATTTCTGTTGTTTTCAGCTACCCAGTGTGTGGCCATTTGTTATGGCAGCCCTCAGAATGTATTACAGGGATCATCAGTACATATTGAGATATGGACAAGATTGTTTAGGGAAAGAGTATAGATAGGGCAAGAGTTCAGACTAATTTTAGGCAATTTAGATAGACTTAACTATGCCCAAATTTTACTTTAAATAGCAGTAAGACCAGGCAAATGTGATACTTGGTTACCATACAAAATTTTTAGTACCCATTACATTCTACCTAGCCGCTTCATACTTTTGTTTACCAGATGAAGGCATGTGAGTTTATGAGCCTTTATTCAAAGAAGTATAAAAGGGGCTTGGGGAGTGAGAGGATTAAGCCTTAAGAACATTTAATAGACAGAAAATAATGAGCTATCAAGGGGCTATGAAGAGCATTAGGCCACAAATAAGAGAGAATGATACCATGGAAGCCAGATGAAGAGAATGTTTTAAGGAGGGAGTATCAAAAACTCTCGAAAATCTACAGTAAGAAAAATACCCATTGGGTTTGGTCTCAGATGCTGGTGATGATGGAAATAAGAGCTGTTTGAGTGACCTATGTAGATCTTTTCAGAAAGATACTGTTACTCTTAATATAGAGGAAGGACAAGAAGGCAAAAAGAAAGGGAAAAAGAATTTTTTAGCAGGTATTACATTTACCCAGTCAAGAGCTAATGAAGATTGAAAACGAAAAGGAGATATAATTAAGAGGATGCGTATATAAGAACTTGGAGACTAAAGGAGAGAAGAATAAAAGGTTGTTCTAAAATTCAAACTTGTTTAATTAAGTGGATAATATTATTAACACAAGAAGGAAGAACTAGTAGAACATCTACATTTACAAGAGTAATGCATTTCTAAAGCCAGAAAAGACTAAGAAACTGGGCATATATGCAGAGAAAACCATAATTCAAAAAGACACATGCACCCCAATGTTCATTGCAGCAGTATTTACAGTAGCCAGGTTATGGAAGCAATTTAAATGCCCATTGACAGACAAATGGATAAAGAAGATGTGGTACATATATGCAATGGAATATTACTCAGCCATAAAAAGGAATGAAATTGGGTCATTTGTAGAGACGTGAGTGGACCTAGAGACTGTCATACAGAGTGAAGTAAGTCAGAAGGAGAAAAACAAATATCATATATTAACGCATATATGTGGAATCTAGAAAAATGGTACAGATGAACCCATTTTCAAGGCAGAAATAGAGACATAGATGTAGAGAATAAACGAATGGACATCAAGTGGGGAATGCCGGGCAGGAGGGTGGTGGGATGAATTGGGAGATTGGGATTGACATATATACACTAATATATATGAAATAGATAACCAATAAAAACAAATCATATCTCATGTAAAAAAAAAAAGACTAAGAAATGAAATAGAAGAAAAAAACAAGAGGCTTCATCTACTCCAAAATTATCATTTAAAGATAGCATGAAAGTGCTCATAAAGGAAAGCAACTTAATTCGCTGATAAGGAAGTTTAATGCCCAGTTTAACTAGATTTCAATATAAGTATATGAATACAGTTAAATAGGAGACCGAGACTTAACAATAGAAATGGTGAACACAGTAACTTTGATTCAGGACGTAGAAGGGAGCCTCATTCTTCACTGCAGTCAGAATGAAGCTGGTGAAATAGATTCTAAAGATTATATTGAATCAGTATATGAAAGGCTTTGTTTGCGGGTGTCTCTCTGTATCAGTTTTTTGCACTTGTTCTCTTACAAACTGAACACCTGTGAGGCTACTGTGACCTCAGTCAAACAGGAAACTGTGATGCAGACTCAGAAAACTTCAAGGTGGTTACACAATCATTGGGTTGTCCAGAGGAGTGAGTCTCTAATGTGGTTTCACATAGCCCTGAGCCAAGGCTGGCAGTTGCTGTAAACTGCCCTAGGACCTTAAAGTTCATGGGTGTTTTGGATAGAGATTTGGGGAGCCATGTGCATGGAGTAAGACTGCCCTTCAGCTGTCCTTCACACTGTTATGTAGGGTTGAAGGGAGAACTTTCTTAACACACAGGTTAAGGGCACCCTTCGGTAGGCCTTCACTGTGGTGGCAAAGGTAAGTTTTATGAGCCCTAAGGAAGACAGTAACTCTCCTCCCTACCTCTTTACCTTCATCAACACAAGTTAAGAAACATGCTTGCCATCTTTCAGCCTCCATTTCTCCAGTGACAGCCCTGTGTGCTCAGTATGTGACTGCTCCCCTGCTGGTTCCATGCTATATCATCTGAAATCAAGAGGAATGCCAGGAGTCCTGTGAAGATGTGTCTGCATCTTCCCTTTATCAACTGTCAAGCCCAGAACTCTGTATTCCCCTGAAAAATTCCTTCCTCCGCCCCTACCACAACACTCACAGCTTCACCGCTATCTCTCTAAGGATGGTAAAGACCAAATCCCATCGTGCCTTTGATCCCCATTCATGTCAGCCCTCACCAGAAACCCTGGCCTCACGATTCATTCCTGATTTCTGGGATTCTCATCAAATGTATCTCTATATGTCCTTTGTTCTGACTAGTCTTCTACCTCTCCTCAATTCCAAAATGTTCTGGAATTTGGTCATTCATTACTAAAAGTGTCTTTATCTGCAGCCTATTCTCTGAAAATTCCTTTATTGTCTAATCAAAACTTAGCTCTTTGCTGAGGAAGCATACTTCCCATCCTCATCGAGCAGTGCATTTTTCTGTCTCAGTTCCCTTGTATGAGGTAATTAGCCTCTCGATTGCTACTTCAAGACTGTATGCATCATCTAATGCTGTTTCAGAAATCACCACAAAACTGAATGGCTTAGAGACAGAATAAATTTTATTATCTCTTACAGTTTCTATAGGTCAACAATTTGAGAGTAACTTTGACATGGATTTCTTAGATTTTTTTTTTTCCTGGAAATAATATACCCCTTCCATTGTAATATATTTTCCAGAAATACTCTTCCCATTTCAATCTAATGATAAGTTATAATTTTTCTCAGTCAGTTTTTTTTAGATTATTATTGGCAGAGGAAATTTCTACTGTTTTCAGACAAGTAGACCTGCTTTTTTCCTGGCGACATAAGGTGAATTGCAGAGCAATGATGGCGCACTAATTATAATTTTCATTACAAATGCATTGCTTGTTTCTTAAGTGGGATTCTTTTCATGTTCTGTAGTAAGTTGACTTTCATCTCTTCTTTCCCCCTAGTAGAAGTTTATTTTGTAGGTATTTGGTTGGGATATTATAAGTTGAGAAATTGCTGGCTAATCATTTTAAATGGTAAAATGTTCTGGTATTATGTTTTTGGAGATAAACTGTATCCTGTTGGAAGCACTTTGTTTGTTTGTTTTTCATTGTCTTCCCCTAATATTTACATGGCTTGCTTCCTCGTTTAAATCTCTGCTCAAATATCACATCCTCAAAGAAGACTTCTGTATTAATTAGGGCAGAAGTATTCAACTAGTGTGCTGTGGATGCTATATGGGAGTTCCCGGGATACTGATTCCTTCAACCCCTGGGTTTTGCCTCAACACAGTTATCTGTTTATTCCACTGTGATGTACAAAATTTGCCATATTCCCAGAGGGCTGAGCTACAAAAAAAGTTTGGGAAGCATTAAGATAAAGATTTAGGTGCAAAATGGGTTCAAACCCAAAGTAACAGTGACTTCAACAAGACAGATGGATATTTCTGTTTCAGTCCAGAGGTAGACAGAGTTAGTAAGGGAGGTCTGCACCAAAAAGCCTTCCAAGAACCCAGAATCCTTCTATTTTGTTGCTCCACCGTCTGCTTGCCAACATGAACACATTCGAGGGATGAAGTAGGGTGGAAAGTGTGGGGGAAAGATCATGCCCCCCCCCACTCCTCTTTGAGCATTTGCACACATCATTTCTGCCCTCATCCAGTTAGCCAAAACTTACCCTCTAGCTATCCTAGTGACTGCATGGGAGTCTGGGAATTGCAGTCTTTAACCCGAGCAGCTGAATAGCCAGGTAAAAATTGAGTGCTGTTACTACAAGGAAGGAGAGAACAGATGGGGGAAGGGAAAGAACTAGCTGTTTTATTGGTTAGCACTTTTCCTAACACTCTCAATAAAAGACCACAACCCCATTTCTCTAGCCCCTTACCCTTTACAGTAAAGTTTAGATATTTCTTTCTTCAGTTGTAAGAAAAAAATTGAAGTACTTAGAGTAGCCCTTTGATTTAGCAATAATCATGTTTCAGTTAAATCATAAAGCCTTCAGTAAAACTCAAACTGCTGTTTCAAGGCATCTTGGAAATTGACAGAGAAGTAGTCCAGGGTCCCTAGTTACTGGATAGGCTTCAAGGGCTCCATGATTCCTGGGCACTTGTAAAGTGAAATTGTTTATATAGCCTGGTGGTTAAGAGCATGGCCCCTGGTGTCAGACTGCCTCGGTTTAAATTCCAACTCTGCCATGTGCTAGATTTGCAACTTAGGCAGTTTTCTTAACCTCCCTGTGCTCACTTTCTCTGTCTGAAACATGAGAATAATAGTATACCTATTTCACAGAATTGCTGTGGGGACTAGTTAATACATTTAACGCTCTTAGCATTTAAAGCTAGTTATTACATTTAAAGCACTTACAATAGTGCCTAACCATATTAAGTGCTGTATAAGTACTAGCATTATTATTATTTATATTCCTAGGGCAGGGTCAGTATCTTCCATCTGAGTATCAATAACGTCTATTGTAAATCTTACTTTAATACCTGAAAGAAATCACTATCACAGGCTTATGATCTGCATGAAATTTAAATTTTCTCTATTTTAATAAAAAATCATTTGACCTTTCATAACACAGAAGTTTATTTAGTGGAATCTACCTCAACAGTATTTTCTTTTAAAGCATTTTCTTGTTTTCTAGTTCTGTTTTACTTAACCTAATAGAAAATTTATATTCATCTCAGTTTTCTTTTAATTGCCACAGTTTTGATAGGCTTCAGCTTTTCTAGACTTTAATTTAAAATAGAAATGTTTTTTTTCCTTTTGAGAAACCCTGTGCAGTTAATAGTTGTACATAAGGGGCTTACACATCTGCAAGTTGCACGTGTAACTCTGTTAGTGAGTTGGGCAGCAGATACCTGTGATTAAGCAGAAAATGTTGATTTTTTTGTTGTTACTCGAACCATAAATGCAGTTGAGCCAAACTGAATCACAGTTGAAAATCTTACAGCCTGTCAAGGGAGTGAAAAAATAAGAGCCTATACAGCTGTTCATTTTCTGGAAAGTGAACATCGTGGCTGGAAAAAAAATTGGTGCTTCAACATTGTTAGGAATGAATTAATATTGTTCTATAATAAATTGCCAAATGTCACATTTAATAAACCATTTTATTAGAAAGTCGGGTCAGCAGTAAATGCCCAGTATCTCATTACTTATCTTCTGTAGTTACACTGAACATGCAAAGTATTTCCATTTTAAATTGCTTTTGCTAAATATTTGAGAAATAATTTTGGCAAATTGGTTGGTATCAGACCTGGAGCTTAAATACAAAACAGCTGTTGTTGAGAAAATACCATTTTTATAACATTAATATGCTTTTAATTAACATACTGGAATGAACTGTTAAACATTACCACTTACATGTTTAACTACTGTTTGACTTTCAAATGACTGATTTGCTTTCTCAATAGATTATTTACTTTAACTAAAAGAGGAAGAATTTTATTTAAATAATCCATATTTTTCTTCCATCTGCAGAATGTACCCAAGAAAAGTGGGGATTTCCAATGTGCCACTATTTAAAGGAAGAGAGATGGTGCTGTGGCCGGAATGCCAGAATGTCAGCATGTTTGGTATGACTGTTTTTTTTTCCTGGACTTAGAGTTTTATCCAGATGTTGCAGAATTTTATTTATTTATTTTTGGCTTCATTAAATGCCAAATTTTGCAGAGTGTCATAATTAATGTTTTAGTGCATTGCAAATTATGAGGAAAAAAATGACTTACCCTTCCAACATTACTCATTCTGCATGCAGTGTGATAACAATTTATAATTATACTGTAATTCTACATTATAGTACTTAATTTCTTACATATAATTACTTTAATTATCATACAAAATGTACCAACAACCAAGTCTTAAACACAGAATTACTGTAGTGCTTTATCCACAGCTCTGTGTTATGTTTGTGTTTGTTTGTAGCAGATCATTTGGCCTCCTAATTTTTTATAAAATGGGAAAAATATTATTTAGCTACCTGGGATATGAAGTAACTAGTTAAGTGAAATCTTTATTTAGCTCGTGTCCTTAGACCTAGAACACTTTAGCCCACAGTCTTCTCTGTTTGTGGTGTCATGTTGGTTTAAAAAGGAACAGATGCCAGTTAAATGGTGTAAGTGGACTTTGTCATCATAAATTTAAAATATAGCTTTTAAAATAATGTGTTTAATGCCCAATCCCAAGATAAATTAACTATTTTGTAGTCATTATCTCAATATTTTTTATACTGCCAGTAACACAGCAATATAAAAAAGTGTTCCAGTGTTCTGGGTCACATATCTGAGAATTAACTTCGAAATCTTATTTATGCTCAAATAATGATTTCCTTTTGTGAGTCCTCTTAAAATACTTTTCTGGGAATTTGCCTTTCTTTCATTATATTTGTAAATGATACTCATTTAGGGTCTTGTTAGAATGGGAGGTCATTCTTGGAATGACTTGGTTCCCAGAATGCTGGCAGCTTATACCCTCTAGGCAGGAAACTGAAGTAGTCTTTTATAGGGAATCTGATTAGCCTAAGAGAAAAGACTAAAGATATTGGCATTAGGGATTTCACAATGAAATAGGACCTTTGTGGTGACATCCACAATTAAAAGTCCTCACTCATAAGCACAGTGCTTCTAATCAAGTTTATGATAACCGCATTTTAATTATCAAAAAGTCAAGAATCATTAGTTGTCTAAGAAAGTCTAACATGAAAGAAAAGAGATCAGATAAACAAATAGAAGAGTAGCAACTTGGAATAAATGGATACTATCCAAAGTAAAATAAAATAACTATTAGTATCCCTTAGAAAAATAAAATGATATAATATATCCACAAAATAAAAATGTTTGCTATAAAAATAAACATTCAACAAACCAAAAAGAAGAGTTTTTGAAAAATAAATTCCAGAATGTAGAATTTGTCAACCGTGCCGCAGTTAAGAACTTTGCCTGACCAATGTCAGCTTCTCATGGAATGCCCCTCTCCTAAACTCTATCCCTGTCTTTGCTCACCTTGACTTCTTTTTTTGATGCTAATCTAGGAAAGTCTAAGGAACATATTTCTTTTGGTGCATCTTGTTTTATTGCCTTTTGCTCCATAACTGACCTTTTCTACAAATATTCAAAACTTAAGGGGTTGAGAGAGAGAGAGAGAGAGAGAGAGAGAGAGAGAGAGAGAGAAGTATACCTTTCTGGTGACACTTTCAGATAAATTGTTAAGGGTACTAACCAGAGGGGAAAATTTAATTACATTAGTGCAATCTTGTCAGCATACTTTTAGCCTGATAAAACTGTAAAATATTTTAGATTAGTATGAAATGAATACTTGGTATATTTATTGGCCAAGAAAAATTATTAATGTTTGTAAGAAACTGCTTATCACCTACCTGATTATCTTTTATTATGTAATCAGAATTTATCATTGGTATTTCTAAAACACACACATCAGCAACACATACCAAAAGTAGTCCTGAGTTATATGAGATTTTTATTGATGCCAAATCATTTATTATTAAAAACTTTTGTATCTTTATTATTGATAGTTTGGCCTTTTAGCAAAGCAAGTAACACAAAAATTAATCTGAACACAACCAGTACTGTAAATGAAAACTCAGTGTTTTCTTCAATAACATACTTGTTCTGGGCCTGTTGCTACTTAATTTAATACAAAAATTGTATAATAACTATCTTCTGTATTCATAACACTCTGGTTCTTGATGTAAATGAAGGTATCCTTGAAGTCAATGGAAAAATTACATTTTTTTTCTTCAAAAAATTTCTTTAAAGCAAGCTTTTATACCATGAACTCATTTTCCCACTAACTCTTCATGGTGTGAGGGCATGAGAAGTAAACCGGGGTTCAGAAAACAAGTTTTTAGTTCCTATTCACCTGCTAACTAGCTGTGCAGCTTGTGTCAAGACCCTGCCATTGTCAGTGACCTCGTGCATCTGAGAAAATTGCACTTGGGATAATCTGCACATTTTCTTTCAGTTTTAAAAGTACACGATTCAGCTGTATCTAAAAAGTATTATTTATGAAGACATAGCCATCTGAAGCAAATATGAGTACTTTAAATTTGTGTAGGAAGTATATGCACTGTTACATTTTACTGTTTTTCTTTATGTTTGAAATATTTTCTAACGAAAACTTTAAAAATAAAATCTTAGCTAAAATGTTATATCTAATTTAGTTATAAAACAACGTAAGTGTAGAAATGCATGTCTAAAAAGTTGAAAGTTTCAGAAGGCCCTATTCCATTTTTAAATTATAACAAATCCTTTCATGTATGTTAGATTATGAGTATTTATGAGAAATATTGGGAAAATTTTATAAAATATTGGGAAAATTTTATAATTTTTTTTATAAAAGTGTTTTGAATTTTAAATAAATATCAATGTAAAAGCAGCTACATATAAAATTGCAAAAATATGTATTACTTTCTCTTATGGTGACTTGATCATATGTGAATTTGATTTGAATTTGACCATGCAGACCAAAAATATATGTACTTTTCTAAACTAAGATTTCAACTATAATCAGTTCAATATAATCTTGTTTAATAAAAGATGAAATTATATGTTTATAAAAAATTGGAAGAAAATAAGTTAAAAAGTAGGACGTATATAAATATGTTTATGTATGTCTATACATAATAATAGTTTTGGATTTATTTGATTGTTTTAGCTGCAATAAAAGTGAGCCAAGAATATGTCATTTTGTTTCTTTCCTGTTTTCTAATTCCTTCTAAAATTCAAGGAGTGTATACAGTTGGGGTGTGTATGTGTTTGTGTGCATGACACACATCCATATTTCAGCCCTAAATTATACAAGTGTACCAGTTAACATTCCTTAATGTTATTAACACTTTTAAGTGTATAAACTTATATGTTATCATTTAATTAATCTTTTTAAATGTCACTTTTACAAGCCCTTATACAGTGTGTTTATAAGTCTTATAAGACAAGACTAAATATATCAGCTGTCTTTGTCTTATTTTTTTCTCCTTAAAGGCACTGGAGCGCGTTGCAGTCGGCCAAGGGGTAAGTGAGCGTTTTTACTCTAATCCAACTGATGAATGTGATAGTTTTTCTCAAAGTACTCTTCATACTTGACCTGCTGATGAACCTAAAACCTGATGGATTTTTATAAGTATCACCTGTTCTTGTCACCTATTCATATTCAAACTTATACATTTTCTGTAAGTTTACTTTAAAAGAGAATTTACTTTAAAAGAGAATTCTCAGGAAAAGTAAATTGAACTTTTAGGAAAACTTCCACATTATACTCTTGTACTAATGTCTCATTTATTCATACTATATTAAACAGTCTATAAATATTTCTAAAGAATGTTATTGCTGACTGTCAGGCTTTTATGGGCTTAGTTCAAGCAAAGATAAACAAGGTATAGCATTCAATTTATTTTTTAACTATAGTCCAAACCACACATTTTAGTTGGTTGCTTTTTAACTTTCTTCTTTATTGACTTCATTAGTCATTAGTTGCAAAAAACAAATGGGTTTTTACATATAAACAGATGTTAAATGTATCCTTCACATATTCATGTAATTGCCTTTTCCTCTACCTTAAGATTTATGAAACATATTAGGAATTTTAAAGTATTTTTTTAAGAGTTCCTTTTAAATTTTTCACAAAAGTTTTCTTATTGCCCTAAATTTTAGAAATTTCTCTTTTGCTTATTTTCAGGGAGGATTAATGTGTCAATTTGAATTTTAAAAAATAATAGTAGCAACAGGTATCATTTACTGAGTGCTTTCTCTGGGCCAGACACAATGCTAAGAATTTTGTGTGTTTTTTTTTTTAAATACTCATTATACCTATCTGAAAATTGATAAAAACTGATTTTTTAAAGGCATTTGAGCATATTGTTTAAGTGTGTAAGCTTTAGTCTCAGACTGCTGGTTTGCATCAGCAGTCTGCTGGTCTTCATCAGTTACTGGCTTAGTGATCAGAGACACATCATGATTTCTCCATAGCTTAATTTCTTTATCTGTAAAATAAAAAAATAATAATAATAAAAAAATAAGGGTAACAATAATACCTTCCTCATAGAGTTTTTGTGAGGATTAAATGAGTGAAAGATGTAAAATGCTTAAAACCATGTCTATCACGTAGTAAGTGTTCAATAAATATCAACTGTTGTTACTGTTACAGGTGGTTAATAATTATGATCATGAAAATAATACCTAAGTTTAACACAGAGCTTACCAAAGTACTGTTCAAAGTTTTCTTCATCAATTAAAGTGCTGCATACATGGCCTGTGAGATCGGGACTATTATCCCATGATACACATGAGGAAACTGTTAAGTAGTGAACACTGAGATTTGAGTCTCTTGACTCTGGAGCCCTAGCTCTTAACTACAGTACAGATCAAAATAGTGGTTCCTTTGGGGTCTGGAAGAGGAAAGAGCCTTAATCATAATAGTGCCCCAATGCATTTGTGCTCTGTTTTTCAATTTCCCAAGGGCTTGTTCATGTTTACAGTCAATCTTATGAGTTGGGTATTCCCCAGACTTACATGAGAACATGATATACAGCAGAAGTTTAGTGGTGCATTCTAGCTCAGTTAATTGCAGTGTTCTTTTAGCTTAGTGCCCTTTCCACTAGACCTGTAAAATGCATGTCTAATATATATATACACACAGACACACACACACACACACACATATATATATATATATATACACTTTAAGGGTGTACTCTTTCTGCTCCCTCCCATTTTAAAATGCATTAAACTGTTAAGTTGATTTATCACTTGTGAAGGAAAGAAAGTAAACTCTGAGCCACATCTAGCTTATTCCTGGAGTAGTCAGGCGCAGGCTTCTCGGGAGATGTTGACTTCCTTCCCACTTACCCCCATCTGTATTTATCAGGATGGATAGTCCTAGTTATTCCAGGAATGCACATTCGAAGGCACTTCATAACTCTCCTTTCTCTTAGGAAACAGCTGTAAAGCTCTTATTTACTCAGGGTAACTTGGGAAATGATGATTTATTCTATCCTGTTTGTGTTCCTCTGTGCATTCCATTTTTGTATGTTCTCTTGCTTAAAATACATTTCTTGGTCTTTTTTGGTGGCCTTTCTACAATCAGTTTTTTGTTTCTTGCGGTACACGGGCCTCTCACCGTTGTGGCCTCTCCCGTTGCGGAGCACAGGCTCCGGACGCGCAGGCTCAGCGGCCAAGGCTCACAGGCCCAGCCGCTCCGCGGCATGTGGGATCTTCCTGGACCGGGGCATGAACCCGTGTCCCCTGCATCGGCAGGCAGACTCTCAACCACTGCGCCACCAGGGAAGCCCTACAATCAGTTTATAATAACAATATAAATATACATTTATTTCTAAATTATTTGGATACCATTTTACATAATTTTTCTAAAAGACATGGGAAAGGAGAGCTTTATTTATAAGAGTTTCTTTGCTTTCCTAAATGAAAGTATATAATAAAAAAATGAATGACACCCTATCCCTGCCAAAGTGTCAGAGAGGCAAAATAGCATCATGACTTGGTACTACTGGGACATCAGAGCTAGGCTTCTTCAGTTCAAATAACAGCTCGACTATTTTTAGGAGTTTCATATAAAATTTACATAAAAATGAAATTCCTCACAGGGAGATCAGCTCAGTGCTTTGTGATGAGGGTGGGATAGGGAGGGTGGGAGGGAGGGAGACGCAAGAGGGAAGAGATATGGGGACATATGTATATGTGTAACTGATTCACTTTGTTATAAAGCAGAAACTAAGACACCATTGTAAAGCAATTATATTCCAATAAAGATGTTAAAAATAAATAAAAATCCTACCTATTATAGCTAATCAACTAAAAAGTTAAGAACTTTGTAAGCCATTTATAATACTAATATTTCACTTCATGTAATAGTTTATTTCCCAAAATGCCTTGTATTTCAGTAGAACAGTATAAGAGTAGGTGTTAATATATGAAAAGGGATTTCACCATTTTTGTGAGAGAACTGAAAGGATTTGGGAAAAGTGGGGAGCAGATGATAGAGATCTGGGTCACTGAAGAAAAAAATTACTCAAGATGAAAAAACATCAAATGGAAAATATATCCAGAGAGAGGAAATTCTTAATGAAATGTTTGGAGAAATCTTCAAGAAAGGAAAGTTTAGAAATCAGATTTTGTCTCAAGTCAAGAAGTTGTATTTGGAAAGAGATTTTACATAAGGAGTGTGCCTTTTGAAGGTTATAAATTTTAGTGTGAGCACTCAGGTATGTATTTGTGTCTGCTTTCATTGAGTTATTTTAGGAGTTGAGTTGGAGACTGTGGTATCCCTAACACCGTTTCCTACTGTAATCACCCTCCTCACTGTTGTCAACATCCAGAGAGGATATAACTTGTGTTGTTCAAAGTGCTCTGCCAAGACCCTACAAGTCAGACATTCTCCAGTGACTTAAGGAGGCAATGCCGTTGGGTGAAGACCCAGGATAATAATGGTTGACCCTCGACTCCCAACTTGTGGTTTTTTGTAGTCTCAGCACCTGGGGCCCATAGTGTAGGAACTTGATGTTAGATGGGGGAATGGGACAGTAGAGTAGGTTTTCTGCCTGAGCACACAGGCAAAATTTTATTTTCTGTTAAACTCCACCTGAATCCAGATGTGTTCTCATTGAAAACAAATGAAGATAACAATTTGGGCTCAGAAGGAGAATAGAAGTTACAAAAGGATAACTCAGTGAAGTACACATTCCACTGAACTCTATCTTTAAAACATTACCCATAGTTGGAGAGTTTTTAGTTTTTAACTTACTTGACTTCTCAAAAGCATTCAGTATTGCCAGCCTCCCTCCATATTTGCTCATTTTTCCTTTTTTTTTTCAATAATAACTTTGCATGGAAGCAAGGTGGTTGTTGCTGATATCTCTGTTGGATGGGGATGTGGATGGAGTTTTGGCAACTTTTTGTATTTTCTTAGTTTAAGGGTACCTCTTACATTGCTACAGTGAAGCACTCTTTCTTTTATGTATAGTACTTTTTTACCTTCTACTTTGAAACTCTTATGCGTCATTAGGGACCTTCTCTTCAGCCATTCCTTTTTTCCTACCTTTGCACCTTCACAGACACTTCCCGCCTCTTTTTCCCCAGGAAATGAAGTCCTGCTGAGACTTCAGTCTCTGATCTCATGTTCTTTCCAAGGCCCTTCTTTTCAACTCTGTAGTAGCAATGCTGTGATCTTTTAGGCCTCAGACATATTTTAGTATGTCCTTACTTAGGGTAGTACCTTCTCTCTCTGGCTGTGAATCCTTGGTAATATCTCTAATCCACTACCATTAGGAAAGATGCACATTCTTATCTCTTTTGCACACATCCTACATGTCTGCTCTCTTATACAGGACTGACTTGGTTGGTCATGAAGTTTATTTCTACGTTTTTAACTGATAACCACTCCATTTGGGACATTAGCTAATTTTTCTTTGATTATTTCTTTTATTCCTCATCCACTACTACTTCTTTCATAGTTTCTTCTATTTTCTCAATGAGAACTAGCCTCCAAGTACCTTATAACTTAGAATAGAAAAGTTATAAAATTATCCCCTATGTTTAGCAACAAACTCAGGTTTCTAACATTCACTTATGGTTCTGACTCTCAAGTATTGATTTGATTTCTCTTTTTTATTTGTTTCTTGTGCTCATATATATCTGCATTTTTTTCAGCTGCCTACTGAATCACTCTTCTATCGTGCCGTACTTCAGGATATTATTAAAGATTGTTATGGCATCACCAAATGGTATGATGATTTCATTTCAATAAGAATAACTATCCTGTATTATAAGTGAAGTGACTTTTAGTTTTCAGGTGAATTCATTCAGGGTCACTGTTATTAGTAGAAGAAGCTTTGAATTTGAGCGTGCTTTCAGTAAGTAACAAAGAACTATGCAGCAACCGTATCTTAGGTTAATCATTATTAAAGTAAGGGGTTCTAATGATTCCCTTTTGTCCTGAAAGGTTGTTGTGATGATAAAGAAATATATGTAAAATGTACTTCAGAATTTGAGAAGTATTGAAATGTTATATGTAAGTAATTCAGTGAATATAATATTATAATATGAGCAGGGGTTATATTTAAAATATTTCACAACCACTACAGCATAAACACTTAACTAATCAGAACAGATATCAATCTTAAATAGCCAGTGTGGCCATTCATGTCTCTACTGGTAGAATAGTAGCCTTGCATATGTTTTGTTTCTGTTTTCCCCAGATAATGGCTGCCTATACAGAAAGGCAAGGATTAGGAGAATTTTTCATAATATTGGTTTAACAACTGCCATACTCAAGCATACATCTGCAGTCCCTTCAAGTTTCATGAATGTTTCTTTGTACTAGTTATAATTTTAGGATTCTGATTGCCATTTCGTTATAATAGGATTATTCTTCAAACTAAAATAGGGTAGTTTTCAAGTTCTCAAAAACAAATCCAAACTTATAACAGAAATAGAAGCTATTTTCAGATTAGGTATAATTTCTCTAAGAAAAATAGTCTATTGTTTTACTGAAAGAAATTATGACATACAAATATCTATATATACCATTGTTTTTGTTTGTTCTTTTGCGGTACGTGGGCCTCTCACTGTTGTGGCCTCTCCCGTTGCGGAGCACAGGTTCCAGACGCGCAGGCTCAGCAGCCATGGCTCACGGGCCCATCCGCTCAGCAGCATGTGGGATCTTCCCGGACCGGGGCACGAACCCATGTCGCCTGCATGAGCAGGCGGACTCTCAACCACTGCGCCATCAGGGAAGCCCAATATACCATTGATTTTAATTGTCATTTCTATGTAGATAACTCCCAAATCTGTGTCCCTATCTCCATTCTCTTTTCCATATATTGATCTTCAAAATGTCTGAAAGTGAATTTCTCATGGTTTCCTGAAAACTGGTTCCTTTCTCTAAACTCACCCCAAGATGCTTACCTTGTTGGAAAAAGTCACAAAATTGTGCAAATTCACGTCTACTCAAATATTGACTGCCTGCCTTCCTTTAAGACCTCAAATCTGTTCATTACTGTGTTTGTTGTTCTCTTGATGACCTCTTAAGATCATCTACACCCTTTTCTGAACCTTTCTTCTCACTTAAAAATTCAAACCTCTCCAATCCACCACATTCCTGCCTGCCTTTATTACTCAGTAGATGTTATTTAAGACTTCTTTGATTCCAGATCTTTATTGAGCTTTCAGCCATATTTGATCATGTAATAATTGTTTTCTCCAAACTCTTGTCCTCATTGTCTTCCATTAAGCTGCATTCCTCTAAGTTTCCTTTTCCTACCTTGAACTCTCATCTGTCTTTTGTAAGCATTTTTCTTCTTATTCATCCCCTTGGTATATCCAGAAATTCTCTAGTGTTTTATATTTAGCTGCTGTCTCTTTATATTTCCTCTTTCTCTTAACAGTTACCCTCACAACAAATAACTTAAATCATGTATCCAGCTCCTACGTCTTTTTTGAAGTTCAAATCTCTATTTCTCAGTATAGAGCAACAGCTTCTGAACAGCCTCACTTAAGTACCTTAAGCACCTTAAAAATACACCAGATTCAGCCATAGCCAAAAAACAAAGTCAGCTTCCCACCAATTCTGTTCCTCTTTCTGCTGTCTCTTGACCTCTTTTGTCATTTCTGGGGAATTGCATGACCATTATCAAGCTTTAGAAATCTTAAAATCATATTTGATTCTTTTCTTTTCTCATCATCAAACCACACATTCTAATTAGTTGCCAAGACTTGCAGGTGTTATATTTTTTAACCCAGTGGTTGTTCATTGTGGGGCAGGCAGCCTATCAGGTTCTGAATGCATAGGATGTAGTGTCCACACAGGAGCCTTCCATATTCTAGTCAGGATGACGTGTGCAGAAACCAAAGAAAATGATAGAAACCTGCTTCCAGTAACAGCAGACTAAGTAATTAGGGCTAACCCTCCTTCTGAGAAAAACTAAAAATGCTAGAGATGTGTATATATGCAAGTGTGTGGTGTGTGTGTACAAGTATGTGTGTTTGTGTATATGCAAGTATGTGTGTATTTAAATTTGTTTTTAATTGGTTTGAGAACATCAGAGACTATCAAGGAAATTAAAAATTACACAGCAAATATCTAGGAGAAGATGGAAACCAAGAGAAATGAAGCCAGCTTTTAGGGCTTCATTTTCCCCAAGATAGCATTTCTTAACTACGGAAAAGGGGAATTCCCTGGCAGTCCAGCGGTTAGGACTCAGCGCTTTCACTGTCCAGGCGCGGGTTCGACCCCTGGCCGGGGAACTAAGATCCCGCAAGCCGCGCGGCTCGGGCCAGCCAAATTTAAAAAAATAAAATAAAACAGCAATAACAACAACAGAAAAGAATGATCAATAGCAGCAATGTTTATAGGAGCAAAAGTCTAGGAATAAAAATTTCATTAATAGGAGAATGGATAAACTGTTGTGGAATACTGTGCCATAGTGAAAATGTATGAATTACAACTACATGCATCCAAGTGGATGAATGTTGTGAATCTAAACGTTATAGAAAAATTCATATATAATTTGGAAACAAGCACAAACGGTATAATTAATTCAGGAATGTAAATATGTGGTAAACAATCAAGAAAAGCATAAGAATGATAAACACAAGCAATATTCAGTGGTATAGTATCCTATGGGAGGGAGGACAACTGAGTGGACAAAGTGATGAGGTGGGGAAGATGAGGGGCACATAGGAATTTCTAGAGACCGTTAATGTTCTATTTCTCAAGTTTGGTGTTGCATGTAAGTGCTCATTTTATTGACATTCTTTATACCTTATACATAGTATTTTGTAAATACTTGTTTGTGTTCAACAGCAGTGAAATTATAATCTCATTTCAGGCTACACCCCAGGGTTAGTTGAACTACATATTATACTCCTAGTATCTGTTGCAGTCACCTCATTATAGTAATAAGGAAAATTAAGATGAAGTGGTTAAAAGCTTGTCTTAAGTCATACAGCCTAAAAGAACCAGAGCTAGGACCAAATTCATAGTCCACAAAAGTCTTCTTTTTAGTTTAAATTCTTTGGGATATTTTTAATATGAGTGGAGTTATAGGTCTCCCCTTGTTAACAAGATTAACTTGATTGGAATCTCTGGCCAGCAAGATTACTAAAGACAGAAAATGAGATCACTGAATTATTTCTTCTGCATTTTGTTTAGCTTTCCTTGCTAATTAAATAAATTATCTTCAAGTGATACACTGTTTGAGACTACTTGAAATATTATTCTGAAAGTTTCTTTAAGTTTAATTGTTTATATAACATAAGATTAGAAGTAAACTGGTTGTGCCTTTCTAAGAATTTGTCCATTTCTTCCAGGTTGTCCGTTAGAAGTAAACTTTTTTCATGGACTTAAAAACTATAGCATTTTTACTCTATTGTAATTGTGAATTAGCATTTAACACTTACGTTAAAACTCAATAATTTATATAATTTTTAAAATGTTATAATTAGTCCTTATCTGGAAACTTTCTAAGGGAATAAAATGCCAAAGAAAACATTTAATGGGATGTGGGTTAAGAATCCTTTAGAACACTTCAAAAGGGAGCAGAGAAATTGATGTGTATACTTTACTTACTTTATTATTCTCTTTCATAATGAGTACTGTAAACAGCTGTAGAAGAAATACATAAATTTTGATGCCTGTAATTATGAATTAGTTTAACTTTCATTACGATTTTGCAGTGATCAAATAGGTATGTGAAAAACCAGATCATGAAAACTGGCTCACCAAATTAAAGCTACTTATTTAGTCCATAATGTGTGGTCAGATTCGCAGGTCTGTATCTTTTAAATTGAAGAGTATTTTGAAGATTTTTGTAACTTCCTTAAGTGATTGCCATTTTCAGCAAAATTTTATGTTAAGTCTTAAGAAATACTTAAAGGTCCTTTAAGTCTTTCAGTAGGTATTAGCATATAAAACACAATATAAATAACTTCATAAGTATTTTCTGATGATGGAGAAACTGAACTTTGATACTTTCTGTCCTTCATGTGCTTATTTTTATTTAATATATGTCTACTTTACCTTTTCCTACAATTTCCTAAACTAATGTTGCTTCTTTGGAAAATGCTACAAGGAAACCATGTTCTTACAATTGTATTTTGGGGAAAGCATGTGGGTGGTGTTGGATTCACTTGAGTAGAATTTTAATTAGATCTAGTGCATTCACTTTTATTAAAAGAAAGAATACTGATTCCTTTTTAGCATGCTAACCATGCTTTATTCTGACAGAGGGCCCCCTTTTAATCTGTTCTTCAAGTCCCATCATTTATCTTTCAGAAACAGTTATGTCACTTTTCTCACTTCAAAATGTTTGATAAGTTCTCTTCTTTATACTCAAAAACTAAAATATCCTTATTATGGCATTCAAGGCCATTTCTAAGGTGCCACTAATGTCCTTTCCAGACTAATTCACCACCCCATTCTTTCTTCTCTGCACCCCAAGCAGCTGCCCATGTACACTGTTTGTATACTGGATTATTCATCATTTCCATGCAATTATTTTTGGACCTCGTATGCTTCCTTGGAGCTCCTTTGCCTACCTGAAATATTTTTCTCCCCATTTCTGCATCTTTTCTTTCCCTGACCCCTGGCAGGTAAAATCCTAGGCATTCTTTAAAACCCAGTTTGGAAGACATCTCTGGTATCTTTCTCTTCTCTGCCTCACTCTCTCCTCCCATAGTACTTAATCTGGGATTCACGGATCTCATTGAATCTGAATGTACAATGAGTTGTTTGTGTCTGCTCCTCTGCCACCTGGTGAGCCCTGATGGCCAGTTTTCAGCTTTATTAATTGAAGTCGTCTATCATAGTGGTTAAGAGCACAGATTCTGAAAATCCTCTTTGGAACCATTTTCCCGTCCAACTACTATCCCATATCTGTTCTTTCCTTTACTGGAAAACTCCTTGAAAGTGCTGCCAATTTCTTTCCCATTTCACTTGAATTCCAATCAGACCTTACTTCCATCACTCCATCAAACTCCCCTTTTCAGGGGCACTAATGACCCCATGTGGCTAAATCTCCTGGTCAGTTCTCAGTCCTCAACTTACTTAGCCTGCCATAAGTATTTCACACAATTTACCACTTTTTACTTTCATGTGCTAGAGAAAGTCCCTCATAAGATAGTCACCTTTTTCTTTTTTTTTTTCCAGTTTATTTTGCTGACTCATCTTCCTCTTTCAGACCTCTCATTTTTGGAGTGGTTTTTTCTATCAGTTCCTACTACGTAGGTGATCTCATCGTGTCTCATGGCTTTCAGTACCATGTATATGCTGGTGAATCTCAAATCTAGAGTCCAGTTAATAACAAGCGTATTCTTCTAGTTGCTCAGGCCAGGATAACTTTGACCTCTCTCTCTCACACTGCCTGGATCCAGTCCTTCAACAATTTTATAGTCTGTCTAATTAAATATATCTAAAATTCTACCACTTCTTAACCATCCTCAGGGCCACCACCCTGGTCAAAGCCACCATCATCTCTCATGTAGATTATTGTAATAACCTCCTAATTGGTTTTCCTGCTTCTATTTTTGCCCCCTAGAGTCTAATCTCCACACAGTAGCCACAGTGATCCTGTTAATATTTTTAAGTGAGATCTTGCTCACTGTCTTCCCATGGTTTCTTATTCACTTGGAAATAAAGCTAATATTTTCACTATGACCTACAAAGCCTTATATGATGGAGCTACTCATTATCTCGCTGATCTCATTTCTACTATTTTCCCGTTTAATGTCTGTACTGCTTTCCTTGGTATTACTTGAAAATACCAGGAATACTTTCTACCCCAGAGCCTTGCCACATAATGTGTCCTCTGCCTGGAATGCTCCTCACCAGATATCCACATGGCTAGTTCACTCTCTTTCTTTAGTTCTTTACTCAAAATTATCATCTCTATGATATCCACCATCAATCCTCTCTAACATTTCTTATCTGCTTTCTCTCCTCTGTCATCAGCTTCTCATTAGTTCATATTGCCATACAGTTAGTCCCCTACATACGAACGAGTTCTGTTCCGAGAGTGTGTTTCTAAGTCCAGTTTGTGCGTAATTGCAACAAAGTTAGGCTGAGTACCCAACTAACACAGTTGGCTATATAGTACTGTACTATATAATAGGCTTATAATACTTTCCACACAAATATACATAAAAAACAAACAAACACAAAAAGTAAAGAAAACATCTTACAGCACAGTACCTTGAAAAGCACAGTAGTACGGTACGACAGCTGGCATCCAGGGGCTGGCATCGCGTGAACAGGCAAGAAGAGTTACTGACTGGAGGAGGGAGAGGAGGTGGGAGATGGTAGAGCTGAAGGATTGTCAGCAATAGGAGACAGAGGGCAAGCTGCAATTTCACTCACGCCTGGCGTTGATGGCACAGGTTCTGGTTCCTCGCTGGATTCAATTCTATCTACCCTCTTGAAAAAATGATCCAGTGATGTCTGAGTAGTAGCTCTTTCTTTCTCATCCTAGAAGACATTATAGGAATGGATTGCATTCTGAACAGCTGATGCAACCTTTGTGTACCATTCTACATTCAGGTCCTGTGCCTCAGAAACGGTAACAGTGTGTCCTTAAATAAAGAAAATCCCCTTGCCGTTCCCTGTGACGTGAATGTCTTCAGTTCTTCAGTTACTTCTTCTTCCTTTTGTCACTCCACTCTCGATTATTTTCACCTTTGTTTCCATCATTATCGCTTGGCGCTTCTTAGCAGTACCAGCTACATCACCGCTGCTTTTACACTTGCTTCTGGACATCCTGGGCTTGTAATAAAGATACTGTACTTATTCATCATTTCCATGCAATTATTTTTGGACCTCGTATGCTTCCTTGGAGCTCCTTTGCCTACCTGAAATATTTTTCTCCCCATTTCTGCATCTTTTCTTTCCCTGACCCCTGGCAGGTAAAATCCTAGGCATTCTTTAAAACCCAGTTTGGAAGACATCTCTGGTATCTTTCTCTTCTCTGCCTCACTCTCTCCTCCCATAGTACTTAATCTGGGATTCACGGATCTCATTGAATCTGAATGTACAATGAGTTGTTTGTGTCTGCTCCTCTGCCACCTGGTGAGCCCTGATGGCCAGTTTTCAGCTTTATTAATTGAAGTCGTCTATCATAGTGGTTAAGAGCACAGATTCTGAAAATCCTCTTTGGAACCATTTTCCCGTCCAACTACTATCCCATATCTGTTCTTTCCTTTACTGGAAAACTCCTTGAAAGTGCTGCCAATTTCTTTCCCATTTCACTTGAATTCCAATCAGACCTTACTTCCATCACTCCATCAAACTCCCCTTTTCAGGGGCACTAATGACCCCATGTGGCTAAATCTCCTGGTCAGTTCTCAGTCCTCAACTTACTTAGCCTGCCATAAGTATTTCACACAATTTACCACTTTTTACTTTCATGTGCTAGAGAAAGTCCCTCATAAGATAGTCACCTTTTTCTTTTTTTTTTTCCAGTTTATTTTGCTGACTCATCTTCCTCTTTCAGACCTCTCATTTTTGGAGTGGTTTTTTCTATCAGTTCCTACTACGTAGGTGATCTCATCGTGTCTCATGGCTTTCAGTACCATGTATATGCTGGTGAATCTCAAATCTAGAGTCCAGTTAATAACAAGCGTATTCTTCTAGTTGCTCAGGCCAGGATAACTTTGACCTCTCTCTCTCACACTGCCTGGATCCAGTCCTTCAACAATTTTATAGTCTGTCTAATTAAATATATCTAAAATTCTACCACTTCTTAACCATCCTCAGGGCCACCACCCTGGTCAAAGCCACCATCATCTCTCATGTAGATTATTGTAATAACCTCCTAATTGGTTTTCCTGCTTCTATTTTTGCCCCCTAGAGTCTAATCTCCACACAGTAGCCACAGTGATCCTGTTAATATTTTTAAGTGAGATCTTGCTCACTGTCTTCCCATGGTTTCTTATTCACTTGGAAATAAAGCTAATATTTTCACTATGACCTACAAAGCCTTATATGATGGAGCTACTCATTATCTCGCTGATCTCATTTCTACTATTTTCCCGTTTAATGTCTGTACTGCTTTCCTTGGTATTACTTGAAAATACCAGGAATACTTTCTACCCCAGAGCCTTGCCACATAATGTGTCCTCTGCCTGGAATGCTCCTCACCAGATATCCACATGGCTAGTTCACTCTCTTTCTTTAGTTCTTTACTCCAAATTATCATCTCTATGATATCCACCATCACTCCTCTCTAACATTTCTTATCTGCTTTCTCTCCTCTGTCATCAGCTTCTCATTAGTTCATATTGCCATACAGTTAGTCCCCTACATACGAACGAGTTCTGTTCCGAGAGTGTGTTTCTAAGTCCAGTTTGTGCGTAATTGCAACAAAGTTAGGCTGAGTACCCAACTAACACAGTTGGCTATATAGTACTGTACTATATAATAGGCTTATAATACTTTCCACACAAATATACATAAAAAACAAACAAACACAAAAAATAAAGAAAACATTTTTAGTCTTACAGCACAGTACCTTGAAAAGCACAGTAGTACGGTACGACAGCTGGCATCCAGGGGCTGGCATCGCGTGAACAGGCAAGAAGAGTTACTGACTGGAGGAGGGAGAGGAGGTGGGAGATGGTAGAGCTGAAGGATTGTCAGCAATAGGAGACAGAGGGCAAGCTGCAATTTCACTCACGCCTGGCGTTGATGGCACAGGTTCTGGTTCCTCGCTGGATTCAATTCTATCTACCCTCTTGAAAAAATGATCCAGTGATGTCTGAGTAGTAGCTCTTTCTTTCTCATCCTAGAAGACATTATAGGAATGGATTGCATTCTGAACAGCTGATGCAACCTTTGTGTACCATTCTACATTCAGGTCCTGTGCCTCAGAAACGGTAACAGTGTGTCCTTAAATAAAGAAAATCCCCTTGCCGTTCCCTGTGACGTGAATGTCTTCAGTTCTTCAGTTACTTCTTCTTCCTTTTGTCACTCCACTCTCGATTATTTTCACCTTTGTTTCCATCATTATCGCTTGGCGCTTCTTAGCAGTACCAGCTACATCACCGCTGCTTTTACACTTGCTTCTGGACATCCTGGGCTTGTAATAAAGATACTGTACTACTGTACTCTATACAGTACTGTATAGTAAAATACACAAAAGCACAACCACTTGTAGAGGATTCACGCACATGACAATGTACGCCAGACACATGAACTAACTTACGTGATTGGACAGGCAGACTCACGTTCAACTCTTTATCGTTTGGTCATGTGACAACCACCACGTAGTAGATAGTTTTAGGATATAGAATCAGAAAGAAGTTTTGTTTGGCGTGGGGATTTTGGTTTGCTTGCTTGGTTTTTTCAGACAGAGAAACTTGAGCATTTTCCGATGATAAGAGTAAAGACTCAGTGAGTAAAGAGAAGTTAAAGATACATCAGAGGAGGCAGAACAAGATGGCATCCAGATCCCTGATCTTAGGCATTTTCTTGCAGAAAGCAATTATATTAACTATATTAATTATATTAACTAATTAACAGAGAGAAGGATTTCTATTTATTTTCACACACGTCAGCAAAAATTAAGACTGCAGTGATTCTGTGATGTCATAATGTATAACTGTAAAAGGTAGACTCCAAATCTTTAGCGTTAAATAATGAGAAAAATGCAATAGGCACTTACTAAAAATTAAAATTAAAAATGGGATTGCCCCATATTCCATTTGTTAACGGTCCTATTCTTTGCTTTTACTTTCTATATAGGTAAGTTTTGAGATTTTTTTTGCACCTGTCTCTTTTTTCTCTTGTTTCTTAATTACTAGAATTGCAGTATTTACCCTTAAAACTATAGACCCTCCTAAAGTCTGATGAGTGAAATATTCTTTTTCTTGTAGCTGCAAAAGAGCAGACTGCATTCTACATCATAAACTCTCTTTACAGCTATTATTTTTAAGAAGGTTGATTTGTAAGACACCCAGACTTTAGAGATTAGTGCCATGTCCTGCAAAAGTAACCTTTTACCTCCTAAAGTTCTAAAAGCCTGATTCATTATACTAAATCTTGTGTTGCTTTGGTAATAACATTTAAATTGACGTTCTGTTTCCTGTAAAATATACTTTTTTTTTCTTAAACCAAAATGGACTTATTGGTACTTCCCTTCTCCTTCTATACCATGAAAGTAATAAAACCATTTTTTCTGAATTTTTTAACAATAGCAGTCTATTTTCAAATACAGTTTTACATAGAACCAAATAAATTTAATAAATTTTAGAAAAGGACTTATTTCTTACACAATTATCCTTTTCATATTTTATGGAAAATTGTAACCCTTTAAAGTACCTCTTTGGAGTCCTTAAGGAGAACAGTTTTAAAAAAATTGTTGTAACCTATTTCTATATTTTACATGTTGGCCTAATTTTAGTATGTTACTTTTATAATTTTATCATTTATTTTATCAGTATTGCTGTTCACAGTACTGTTGGAAACTGAGACATTTTGAAACTTAATTCCTCCTCTAAGAAAGCTTACCCTAGTCCATTCCAGCAGCTAAAGCACTCCCTACTCTGTGCTGTATTCTGAGCACCATCTTGTGCTTATCACATTGAATTATAGCATTTGTTCACCTGTCTTCCTTTATAAACTGTGGATGATTCTACCCCTAGAACCCAGCACAATAACAGGAAAATGACCTCCAATCACTGAGTGTTTGTCAGACACTGAGCCAAGCATGGTACATACATAGACTCTTATCTTCAACCTTCTACTGCTGAACAAGGAGAGGCAAAGAGAGGTTTTTAAGTGGTAAATATGTGGTAGAGCAAGGAATCAAACTTATTTCACTCTTGAGTTCACATGGAGTCTACCTACTTCTGTTTGTCTGTAACACAGATGTAGACATTCTTCATCTGCAGTTTAACAATATCAAGAATAAATCCTGTTGAAGAATTGTGCCAGAGTTAATATTTAATAGTAGTTAATATCCCAGACTCTGAAGCCAGACTTCCTGAATTCGAACTGTGGGCAGTTTACTTAACCTCTCTGTTCTTTAGTTTCACCATCTTTAAAATGGGGATAATAGTGGGACCTACCACATGGAGTAGTAGTAAGGATTAAATAAGTAAATGCAGCAAAGGACTTAGAGGTCCTGGCACATCGTAAACATGAAATAAATACTAACTGTTATTATTTTGTTTACATTGCACTATTCCTTATATATTTGTTCAGTAGTTCTCTCTATATGTATTTTAAATCACATTTGCTTATTTGTATAGTTAAGCCTGCCTTCCTAACTCTGCTTGATTAGCAAATAGATCTATTTACTGTATTAACGCATTTCATGTTATAGTCTGACTAGATGTTTTTGTTTCTACAAGCTGCAAGAGATATTTATTTAATTATTTAATCCATTTATTGAGATCCTGCTATATTGGAGCATCTACGCTAGGCACAGGAGATATGGTCATGAGCAAAACAGGTGGAAACTCTGCTCTCCAGCTGCTCAGAGCAGTGATCTCAAACATATTTTTAAATTTCACATCTCTGTCAATAAACATTCTTGAGCATGCACCCCCAAAATGAATACTTAATTATTTGTAAGTGATATATGTATCTTTCTACTAGTCTATTGTATAGATTTTTAAATAAACTGAAAAATTGAAAGTAAAAAGGTAAAACTAAATAGAAATTAAAATTCTCATATTCTCTTTCCCTTGGGGTGTGTTCACCCCTCTTTGGAGGCCACTGACTTAAAATAAAGACAGACACTCAGAGAAACAAAAAGGAGTAAGCATGTGAAGGAATAGTTCTCTGTGTCAGGAGCCTAACTTCATCTGGGAGGCCAGTGAAGACTTTCCTAAGGAAGCAACATTTAAGATAGGATCTGAAAGGATGAGTTTGGGATTCCCTAGGCAAAAAGATTAGGGGTGAAGTGTAACACAAATAGTGTTTATAGACAAAAGCGTGGTGTGTTCAAGAAGCTAGGAAGACTGTCATTGTGAATGGAGAGGCAGTGTCCTAGGAGTGTTAGAGAGGTTGTCAGAATGGACCAGCTGGTACAAGGCTTATTATATACTATGTTAAGCATTTAGATCTTAATTCAGAGAGTCATGGGAAATTCTGGAGGAATTTAAGGAGAAGTAACATGATCAGATAATCACCTTTCTACTTCTATTTGGATGATATTTTTCTCCCTTACTGGTTGCTGCTAAAAACAGGTCCAAAATAGTATACCTCAGCAAAGGATTTGAGGGCCAAGTCTTATGTAGCAAATTATTGCTGAATACACTAAAAGTAATCTAATAATCATGTTGTGAGATTTTGTAACAGAAAAGGGGTAGTATATTCTGAAAAGAAAAAGTAAGACGAGGGCAAATTAAAATTTTAAATGTTTCTCTTTATTTTCAAGCAATCTGAAATACAAAACCCAGGAAACAAGTCAATACCACCTACACTTATACTGTCTACTGTCTTCAGCTTACAATGGTTAGCACTTTCCTGTGAGCTTCTCACTCTGGCTCTTTTAACTTTGTAATCGAAGAAAAATCCAAATGATAATTCCAATTATGATAAAAACAACAATCATGATAGCAAAAAAAACAACTCACATGGTGGCACAGTTCTGAGCACCTTACATGTGTTACCTAATTTCATCCTCACAGTGACTTTACAAAATTGGTACTATTAATATCCCGTTTTTATAAACAGGGAGCTAGTAGGTGATAGAGACAGACTGGAAGCTACACTCTTATCTACTGTGCTCTGCTTTCTCTCTTAAGCTACTCCATTAGGTGGTGATAGATGGTATAAAATAAGAACCAGGGGCTTCCCTGGTGGCGCAGTGGTTGAGAGTCCGCCTGCCGGTGCGGGGGACACGGGTTTGTGCCCCGGTCTGGGAGGATCCCGCATGCCGCGAAGCAGCTGGGCCCGTGGGCCATGGCTGCTGAGCTTGCGCGTCCGGAGTCTGTGCTCTGCAGCGGGAGAGACCACAACAGTGAGAGGCCCGCGTGCCGCAAAAAAAAAAGAACCAAAATCACTATCTCATGGGAAAGAATTTCTTGCCCCTCTGGATTAGAAAATAATAATAATAAAAGTTTAAAAACCTTTTAATATGAGGAGCAGGAAGTTAATATTAAATGGCTTTTTTTCTTTTTCTGGCTACACAGTTTATCATTTCAATATACTGTGATACATAAGATGTCCATATCGATTATATGATATCTCATATATAAATGTGTAAGATCTGAGAATTACACAAAAACTAATAAAAAATATTTCTGTTTCGTGGAACCTATACCTTTTCAAATGACTATTATTTCAAAGCAGTTTTCTGAGCAGGAAAGTGGTAAATGAAACTGCTCTTCTAACAAAATAGCATGACAATGTAGGCAGGAGTGAAGGGATAAACATCAGCTTTAATTAGGAAGTAGCTGTAATAATTAGGACATGAGGTAATAGCAAGTGTAATTAAAGTGACCATCTAGAAGTGGAGCTGAAGTTATATATTTGAGGTATATTTCAGTGGAAGAATTGGTAGAGCTTCATGTCTGACTAAGCATAGGGATTAATATTTATACTGCCAAGAGTAAATGAGCTTTTATTCATTGTTTTTGATACTTGGAGGTGGTTAATTTTTTATTCTCTTGATTTTTACATTATACTTAAATACAACCAAAATTGTGAGATGTGATAGTCCAGCATTGCATTATTTAAATTTAAAACCATCTCATATTTTGTTTATGCTGTAATGAAAATCTGCAGGGCATAAATGAGATCAAGTCAGACCCAACTCAGCAGCATATGGTGCTTTCCCAATGGCTGGCATTGAAGTTCTGTTTGCATGGCTGTTGGATGTCACCACTATTAGCAGGTGTTGCCATGAAATGTGCCCTGTAATGTTGAGCCAGTAAAGTGAAAATGTGCTTTGCAGCACAATGGAACCTTTCGGAATACCTATAGTTCCCTTTAAAAATGAGGCTTTTTTAATACTAAGTTTACAACTTCTTTCTCATAGTATTGTCTTCATAATAATGTCTTCCACTGTTGTATGTTGAAGGAATTCTCAAAAGCAGATCCCGAATATTTTTGTAATATGTAAACTAAAAGTGTTCACAAAAATATTACTGCATTATTATCACATGTGGAGCTTGTGCCATATGCACAGAAGGTATTTAAAAATATTTCATGACTGAATTTAAAATCATCTATAATTTAAATTGGAAAAACTAAACAGTGATTTAATTTTGTTTTGCAGTGATCGGCATGTTGGTAAAATTTATTCCAAATCCTCTTCCTTTCTGGATTATGTCAGAATGTCTCTAAAGAAGCTTGGATTAGATGAGTCCAAGGTCAGTATATGATTACCCATTGTTTTTATAAGAAACAAGAGAACTTCTATGGGGTTATGAATTGAGATAATACAAAATTATTTGCCCTCTACTTTTCTCTTATTCATGAAAAACATCTAAATTATATTGAAACCAAACTTCAGTTACCTTTATTCCAGTTCACCTTTTCTGTCAATATTATATGGATAGTTTGCTGTTGTACACCTCAAGAGTGATTCCCCTTTCAGGTTTATTCAGGTAAAAATGTGCCAATTTTCAAATCAAAATAGACTTAGAAAGCAAGAGCAAATGGGAATTGTAAGTACATCAGGAGACGATGGTTTTAATTTTAAACTGCATGTATTTAAAGGCTGTATAATCCATTAAAATTAAAAATCTTAAATTCAAAAACACTTTGAATGGTAGAATCCTGGAAAGTGGTAATGTCATAGAAAGCCCAAGGTAATAATTGAGAACATATTGTTGAAGACACAAAAGGTAAGCTGATGGACTAGTGGTAATAAATAGTCTAACACTGAGAAAAAAATAACTGTCAACATGATTCAAATGAGTTATTAACTAAAATATTAAGTTGAATCTGGATCACTTTGGTATTTTGAATTGATTATAAATTAAAATAAAGAATAAAATAGTTGGTTAAGGAATGGTGATTAAGGTGGTTAAGGTTTCTTCTTGAAAGAGAAAAATTATACAGATATGGTTAAGTTATATCAAAGCCAGAGGGAATTATTATTTATTGTACCAGTTATCCATTTACTCCCCAGTTGCTTTATTACTTAAAGCAATTAGACTGGTACGAATAAGTTTCCTCCTCTGTAAAATAGCTCTGAAAAAGCATTTCTAATTCATAGGATTTAAGAAAAATTAAATGAGGTAATAGACATAAAATGCTGAATACAATGTACATAGTAAGTGCTAACTAAATAATACTAGTTTTTATGATTCTTATCTTTGTATATGTACTACTTATAATAATACAATTGATATGACTCCTATAAACATTTTTATTTAGTCACCAATATGAAGATCCTTCTAGTCTTGCATAAATAAGAATAGACAGTGTTATCTTAGTTATTTTATTTCGGTTTTTTTTTAATATTTTTAATCAGACTGGTCTTCCTTCCAATTAGTCTTTCTTAATGCATATATTTACTTCATGTCTCAATTCCACGTCTTACATTTACTATCAGGAACACAAACCTAAGCATAATTTTTATAAATACAGAGCTAAGTTTTTACTTAAACTAAAAATGTATTTGTCAAAAACCAAACTGTAAAAATCCAGAAAGAGTGTTACTCATTTTTCGTGATGGCTTTCTCTTCCCAGCTTTGTCTCTAATAATAACCATAGTAAATGTTTCTTAATATGCTTATTATATTACTGATTAGAATATTAATAATAGCTAATATTTACTAAGCACTTACTATATTATAGTTATTATGCTAAAGACATCATAACATTATCGCATTTACTCTTCACTAAAAGAGTAAGATACTATTATTATTCCCAATGTAATGATCTAGAAAGAGAGGCTTACAAAAAGGCAAGTCATTTTCTCAGAGTTGAAGAGCAAGTGGCAGAGCTGGAACTTGAACGCAGATTCAACTTACATCAGAACCTCCACTGTCAACCACCACTGTACTGAGAAGTGAAATTAAAAACAAAAGGAAAAAGACTAATGTAGCTAAGTATCACCATAAAATATCAGTCTTAAATGATTACCTTTATTAGTAAAGACAATTAACAGTGCCCTGCTGATTTTTCTCTTAAAACTATTTAAGTTCATTGAAAGATAAATATGTTGAATAAAATGGGTGAGGAAAAGAAAAGGAACAAGAAACCCAAGCTGGAAGGGGAGGAAAGTACGGAACCTAATAAGGCATTTCAAAGGTGGGGGGGTGAGAGGAAGCAAATAGATGAGTACGTGTTTTGAGGGGTTTTTTGTTTGTTTTTATGTTAAACAAGAGGAATTGAGAGTTGTGTCTGTCAGGCCAGAGTGGTTGGAAATAGGATAAGTTATTAAAACCAAGCTTATATTTCTGATATAATATAAAATCCTATTATTTTTCTCCCACATTATGAAATATCAGTGCTAAAATGAAGGTTTTGACCACAAACACAATAAGAAGAGATTTATGAATAGTTTTATTTAAAAAATGAAATTAATTTTCACAAGATTCTAATTACTAAAAAGTATCAAAACCGCTTAAATTTAAAATATTAGATATACCAAAGTGTTTAAAAGATCTTTGACTAAATTTATAATCATTTATTAACAAGCTTATATATAATTGAAAGTGTGGTGAATACCACTGATGTGTTTCTGATCTCTCAAAGCACATCTCTTCATATTCAAAACGATGTAAGCAAGTGAAGTGCCTAGAAACCTCCTAACATGTTCTGATACTTTCTTAGTCACAAGAAATCATGTAAACATGAGGTAAAACAACATTCCCAGACAAATCATCATTCCAAAGACCAGAACAGAACAGCATGTGCTGGATATATAAGTGGTTCATACACAGCTTAAAATATCAATCCATAAGTCCTGTAGTCAGCTGTGACAGACAGCATTGGACATTTTCTCTTAGAGCAGGATTTTGTCAAACTCAGCACATTTGGATAATTCTTTATTGTGGAGAACTATCCTGTGCGTTGGAGGATGTTTAACATCTTTGACCTCTACCCACTAGGTGTCCGCAGTAGCACCCTAATTGTAACAATCCAAAATAAATAATTTTTTAAAAAAATCTCCAGACATTGCCACAAATGTCCTGGGGGTCAAAATCACCCCCAGTTAAGATCTGCTGTCTTCAAGCATTTGTCATTTTAGTGATTCCATTAACATTCCCGTTATAGACCCCATATTATCTTAAAATGCCATGTTACACCAAGAAACATAGAGTGGGGAAATGGGGAAAAGCAGTGATTCTGTTCTTATATTTTGAAGACTTTTTATCAAAATGATCCCCTCCTTGATTTTTAATTTTTCATAGCCTTAACCGTTTAAGGGTGATATTGTTTCACCCCTGCACAAGATACAGTTCTGTTTAAGAAGAGTGTTTAGATTTCACAGTAAAGCCAAGCCACTGGAAACAATAAATTGTGGCAGAACATCAGCTACCTTATATCAGCAAGTATACTGTTTATAATAGATGGACTACTTAGAATGACATTTTACAGTAATATTATTTGTAATTGAGTAAAGTTCAATTACTTCTTTGTAAAATATTTTAATACAACTTTGCAGTTGTCTAAAATAACAAAATCCTAGTGATTAGCTTTACCTAGACCTTAAAAAAATTAGGTATTTTTAAATTTTATCTTCTGTCCCAAACTTTGGCATCTCACCAAATTTCAGAAAACCTTTAAAATTGTATTCAAGGTTTCATATTCATGGTCCACAGCATTTTTTTCTTCTTTTGTATTAATTTTCTCTCTTTCTCCTCCCACATGCATGTACTGCACACACACGGATACATGAGCGTACACACACACACACACACACACATCCGTAAATTTTTGAAGCATCAGATTTTAAAAGCAGCAAAACTACTATTGCTTGCTAGACAAAGAACGAGCTGGAGCATTTGTCCATAAGAAGGGGAAATAAAAGGATCTTATGTTCTAGAGCTTGCATGTATGTGTGTTTGTGTGCTGTATACATATGATGAATATTCAAATAAATATTACTCTCAGATATTGAGAATGAAATAGACAATAAAACTGGTGATTTAACGGGAGTGTGTGCTGTTGAATGGACAAAGTTGAAAATCACTAAGATAGAACCTTAGTGGAAGGGATAGAGGATAACTCAGAAAATTATCCTTAAATATTTTCACAGTGTGCTTTGGATGTCCAAAAAAAAAAAAAAAAAAAAAAAACAAAATGTTTCTCCAAAACAGGCCAACAAAAGCAAAACTTTTGAGACCAAAATCATTTAGTTATTCACCAGCAAACATTTATTTTGAAGAATCTCCCATGTGCCAAGAAGAGTGGAAACTCTGGAGCTACAAAGATAATTAAGACATAACCCATGAGAAAAGAAAACAAGTAATTATAGCATGAACTTACAATGTTTGACATATAAGCATGTATGCTTGGAGTGACTCACTCTGCCTGTAAGATTTCTCAGAGGACATTGATGCCTTAGCTTGGTTTTGAAGGGTGCATAGGAGTTCATTAAGCAAACAAGGTGGGAAGGTAGGGAGCAGGGAATTTCAGGTGTGTGTGGTGGGGGGAATAGCTTGTACAAAACCACAGAGAGTAAGAAACATGATTCTGGACTCAGCACAGCTGGAGCATAAAGCAAGTAGAGGAGACAGTGGTGAGAGATGAGGCCAAAGGACTAGGCACACGTGGAGAGACCAAATAAACTGAGCTTTGGACATTAGATCAAAGATTGATTAGTAGTAATCATAATCACTAGGTGGTTTCAATAGAAGTGGGAGGGCAACAAAAAATACAAGGAGCTCATAAACTTCCATGTAGTAATATTCAGTGGTTCCTCGGTATCCATGGGGAATTGGCCCCCCACTGATAACAAAACCCAAGGATGCTCAGGTCCCTTATATAAAATGGTATAGTACAGTCAGCCTTGTGTATCTGTGGGTTCCACATCTATGGATGTGGAGGACTGACTGTATCCAGAAATGATCTACGTTATATGAGGTCATCTGACCCTAAAGAAACAGCGAATTCCTGATACAGTTTAAATATATATAGGAAGCCTGTCATCTTTGGTGATATGCAAAGAACATGTGCATTATTCCCATAAGTAAGTTCCTGCTGCTTTTTACAACCACTATAATAACACAGGCATACCTCAGACTGCGGGTTCAGTTCCAGAGCACCACAATAAAGTAAATATCGTAATAAAGCAAGTCACGTGAATTTTTTGGTTTCCCAGTGCAGATAGAAATTATGTTTACACTGTACTTTAGTCTATTATGTGTGCAATAGCATTATGTCTAAAAATATAATGTACATGCCTTAATAAAAAATATTTTATTGCTACCCTCTTGCTAAAATTCAAAAAATAAATAAATATAAATACTTTATTGCTGAAAACTGCTGACCATCATCTGAGCCTTCAGCAAGTCCTAGTCTCTTTGCTGGTGCAGACTCTTGCCTCGATGTAGGTGGTGCTGACTGAGCAGGGTGGTGGCTGCTGAAGGCTGGGGTGGCAATTCCTTAAAATACGGCAACCATGAAGTTTGACCCACATATTGACCTTTCACATTTTCTCTGTAGCAGACAATGCTGTTGGATAGCATTTTACCCACAGCAGAACGTCTTTCAAAATTGGAGTCAATCCTCTCAGACTGCTGCTACTTTATAAACTAAGTTTATATAATATTCTAAATCCTTTTTTGTCATCTCAACAGTCTTCACAGCATCTTCACCAAGAGTAGATCCCATCTCAAGAAACCACTTTCTTTGCTCATCCATAAGAAGCAACTCCTCACCTGTGAAAGCTTTATCGTGAGGTTGCAGCAATTCAGTCACATCTTTAGGCTCCACTTCTAATTCTAGTTCTCTTGTTGTTTCTGCCACATCTGCAGTTACTTCCTCCACTGAAGTTTTGAACCCCTCAAAGTCATCTATGAGAGTTGGAATCAGCTTCCTCCAAACTCCTGTTAATGTTGTTATTTTGACATCCTCCCATGAATCATGAATGTTCTTACATCTAGAATAGTGAATACTTTCCAGGATGTTTTCAATTTACTTTGCCCAGATCCATCAGATGAATCACTATTTATGGCAGCTATAGCCTTACAAAATGTATTTCTTAAATAAGACTTAAAGTCAAAATTACTGCTTGATCCATGGGCTGCAGAATGGATATTGTGTTAGCAGCATAAAAACAGCATTTTAATCTCATTGTGCATCTCCATGAGAGCTGTTGAGGTGCATTGCCAATGAGCCATAATATTTTGAAAAGAATCTTTTTTTCTGAGCAATAGGTCTCAACAATAGTCTTAAAATATTCAGTGAACCATGTTGTAAACAGATGTGCTATCATCCAGACTTTGTTGTTCTATTTATAGAGCACAAGCAGAGTAGATTTAGCATAATTCTTAAGGGTCCTAGGATTTTTGGAATGGTAAATGAGGTCAGCTTCAACCCAAAGTCACCAGCTGTATTAGACCCTAACTGACAAAAGAGATTTCAGCCTATTCTTTGAAGCTTTGAAGCCAGGCATTGACTTCTCCTCTTTAGCTATGAAAGTCCTAAATGGAGTCTTCTTCCAATATAAGGCAGTTTCATCTACATTGAAAATCTGTTGTTTAATGTAGCCACCTTCTTTAATTATCTTAACTAGATCTTCTGGATAACTTACTATAGCTTCTACATCAGTACTTGCTGCTTCACCTTGCACTCTTATGTTACAGAGACAGGTTCTTTCCTTAAACATCATGAACCAACCTCTGCTAGCTTCAGATTTCTTCTGCAGCTTCCTCACCTCTCCCAGCCTTCATAGAATTGAAGAAAGTTAGGGCCCTGCTCTGGATTAGACTTTGGCTTAAGGGAGTGTTGTGGCTGGTTTGATCTTCTATCCAGACCACTACAACTTTCTCAGTATCAGCAATAAGACTTTTGTTTTCATATCATTCATATGTTCACTGGAGTAGCACTTTTAATTTCCTTTAAGAAGTTTTCCTTTGCATTCTCAATTTGGTACCACATCCACCTACCTTGAGTTCTAGCCAAGGGTATATCAGCAGCCTCAGTCCTACCATCTACTGGTGAAAATAAGGTCAATTGCTAACCTATCTTCTGATCAGGTAGCGTGTGGGGAGAATCTCTGAACGACTATGTATCTCTCATCCAATCATACGACCCATTCCCCATGAAGTTGAAGTCTGGTCCACCTTTGCGTACCTGGACCCCCTTATATAGATCTATAAAAAGATGATTTTAATAAATAAATGGAAGAGAAGAGAAGAATCTTCCATGGAAAAGAATTCTAAATAATTTATTTGGATATTGCACCCTCACTCCTTAAGCATAACTCCTCACTCCTTAAGTGTGGGCTGCAAGTTGTGACTTTCTTCCAAAGCATACAATGTGGAAAGGGGAAAAGGAGGAACATTACAGTGAAGAAACCTGACAAATACTATCTCAGCCAAGTACTCAAGGTCAATATCTACAGTGATAAATCATATGGATAGTATGTACCCTTAATATGATGTGAGGAATATCACACTTAATTCTGTAGTCTTCCTCTCAAAACCCATAGCCCCAGTCTAATTATGAGGAAAACATCTGACAAATCCCAGTGAAGGAACATCCTACACAATGCTTGACTCGTACTCCTCAATACTGTCAAGGTCATCAAAAACAAGGCAAGTCTTGTGAGTCAACTATACTCCAATAAAAAGAAAAAAGAAAAAAAAAAAAAAGGCGAGTCTGAAAAACTGTCACAACCAATAGGACTAGATACAATGTAGTAAACTGGATGGGATCCTTGAACTGAAAAAAGACATTAGGTAAAAAGTGAGAAAATCCAAATGAAATGTAAACTTTAGCTAATAGTAATATATCATTATTGGTTCATTTACTATAACAAATAACTGTATTGTAAGGTGTTAATAATAGGGGAAACTGGATATAGGGTATATCTAAACTCTGTTATCTTCAAAATATCTTTAAATGTAAAACTTCTAAATTATGTTTATTTTTTAAAAATAATGTGAGCAAAGCTAATGTTTATTGAACCTTTGTGCCAAACATTGTGCTAAAAGCTTTGTTTATATTATCTCACTGAATGCTAAGGATGACTTTATGAAATGAATAGTTATCCTCATTTTATAGGTAAGGAAATTGAGACATAGGTTAAGTGGATGTCTTAAAGTTCAAATCTAGGAAATTGGGGAGGAAGGATTCCAATGCAGTCTGTCTAACTGTAGAGCCAGTGCTCCTTTTTGTCATATCCATATAACTTATTAACAGACATTGAGCTCAAGAAGAATGCTTAGCATTTTTCTAAAACTAGCGTTCATCAGACAAATAAGACTACGAGGAAGAATAAAGAGAAAACTCTGTGCTTGCCAATAGACAAAATAAATGTACTTCTAAAGCAGATTGAAGAATTGAGGTTTGAAATAAAGGCAGAAGAAACTCAAGGAATGATGAATCTTACTGAAGCATTTAAAGAAGAGATGCTTATATCCAGAACTTTGATTCTTGAAACTTTTGCAGACAGGATGAAGTTGATCAAGCATTTGAAGTGTGTTGAATCATAGGACATATACTAACACAGGGGTCCCCAACCCTCGGGCTGAGGACCGGTATAGGTCTGCAGCCTGTTAGGAACTGGGCCGCACAGCAGGAGGTGAGCGGTGGACGAGCAAGCGAAGCTTCATCTGCTGCTCCCCATCGCTCCCCATCACTCACATTACCACCTAACCCATCGCTCCCATTACCGCCTGAACCATCCACCCCCCACCAACCCCCCTCCACATCCGTGGAAAAATTGCCTTCCCTGAAACCGGTCCAAAAAGGTTGGGGATTGCTGATCTAACACAGCTGTATTGGAGTTAAAATGTCAAAAAAATTGTAAGAAAAGTAAGGGAGAAAACCTAAAGCTCCTCAATATGACTGCTCCTTCACTGTCTCTCACCCAGTTTCTCTTTAGGACTGGATATCTCCCTGAACCTAAATGACAGCTCACTGAGCTAGGGCCCTGTTATACAGCTCAACTAATATTAATCCCTTTTTCTGGAGTCTAGGAGATGGGTAGCAGGGAGCAATGGAATTCATGACCAAAACTCCCAGCTGCCATTCAATGTGCACTTCATCTTGTAAGTTCCCATGTATGTCCTTGCCTAAATATGATCTACACTCAGGCACTTCCTCAATTCTGACGCCTCCTTTATCTCTAGGATGCTTGCCCTATCTTGGCTCTTACTGGATTTAACACCCAATTATGTCATCTGTAAAATAAGACCATGAACATACATATGTTACAAATTGATATTAGAATTAAAAAACAGTGTCTTCATAAAATTTCCATAGATTCTCTGATCTAATCTTATGAGACACATATTAATATAATTATATCCACCAAACTTTTGGTGTAAGAACAAGGCCATTTATTTTGTTTTGTTTTTTGCACACAGCTTTGCATATGGTTTTACTAGTTGGATTTCTACCTTAACGTCTATCCATCAAACATACCTGTAATGCATAGTTTACAGTATCCAGCTTTGGATTACTCAAAGTAAAGCAAAAGACTTCCACTTTTTTTTTAATAGAAAAGTAAAGGTGATGTTCTCACCTTTTCTCTTCAAAATTACACAAAAGCAACAAATAAAAAGAGAAATAGAAACACAAACTCCTTTTTGACAAAATCAAAAAGCATATTAAATCTCAAACCATGTACATTATGAAGTACAGTGAAGGTAAAGAAGGATGCAGAAAGATGCCAAGAGAAATTGCCCAGGGTTACAGATCACCAACAAAACCAACAATATAGTTCTTTAAAGTAGCATATCCTGAGGAACAAAATCAACAATTCCTAGTTTGGAACAAATGCAGTTGATGACCAGGGTGGTGCTTCTCGGTTTGACATAAAGGGGAGACAGAATATTGGAGAACCCAAGGAGTCACATTGAAAAGCCATGTTTGTAGGAAGCAGTATGCTGATGAGGCAGGATTGAAAAAAGATTGTGAGTTCTGAGTTGTCCTGTAACTGCTGATCTCACATGACAGGACAGAAGTGAAGACTAAAGGCTATAATTCAAACACATACACAGTTTTTTTGAGAGGAGAGTTTTTGCTGACTTGAAGTGCAGACTAGATCTAGTCCAATATACTCTACTGCAAAAATTTGGTCCAGGAGGTACTCATTTGATTCAAAGATGGGCAAAATTTTAAAAAGGGTTGGAGAGAAGGCCATAATCTGCTTGGGTTCTATACCAAAGGGGAGATCTTTTCTGGAAAGCTACACTAGAAATTGGATGAGACGAAGCTTTACTTGTCACTGTTACCTACCCTTTTGTATTTTTTGAATTCAAAAGAAATTTCATGTGATAGAAAAAGAATAGGGGCTTTGAAAAAATATTTAGATATTTTCAAGGAAATCTGAATACAAATCCTTTCAGAGTTTGGACTCTTTTTATTCAGTCTTTCATTTGTTTTGACCACATATAATTTGACAGCAGTTTCTTCTGGTGACGTTCCTTTATCAGGCCTTTCACAGAGGCATTCAACTTACAGAGAAACAGCTTTGCCTTTTGTATTTGTATCTCATTGGTTTTGTAATATTTATTCATGTCATATTATAATATAACTGGAATAACAAGTTTAAGAACAAATACAATTAATTCAGTAGGCATAAAGCTCAACTGGTGGGAACAGAAACATGTAAATGATCTAGAAAGTGGCCTACTAACCACAAAGGTACAGTGTACTATGGGTGTCATATGTTTTAGAGAAAAAAACAGCAATGCTTGTTGATGAATTTGTTAAGTGGATGTTAGAAGAAATTACCTTAAATATGAATATATGTCCTTACTGTATTCCTTTTGCCTTTGAGTTATTCTTTAGGATATATAGTTTTAGATAGTTTTAGATATATTGTTTAAATTTTAATTTTGTTCAAGAACAGATTATTGAGCTCCTACCTACTGTGCACCCCAAGCATAGAAACAAGTGAAAGTAAGTATTTCATCACTACTTGTTGAAATAAAACAAAGTTAATAGGCTGGTATTGGTGATTTTACTTAGGATATACTGAATAACCTGTATTGGTACAGAAGATTTAAATGAAAGAATTTAGTTATATTGACTTGTTTCATGGATATCCTTAGAGCTCTTCAGACACCTAAGGTTGTTTTAAATTGTTATGTTTGTTTTACTTTAGGGTATGTTTGATTAGAAAAAAATATTTTTAACTGTTATTAAATTTATTATTGTTATTTTATCTTGAAGCTGCCAGAAAGAATTATAATGGACTACTACGAGAAGTACAAGCCTAGAATGAATGAGCTGGAGGCTTTTAATATGGTAAATCTCAGAATTAAACATATTAAATTGAATATGTTGCTAGACTTGAGTAGGATCCTATTAAATTTTTTTATGGGGCCAACCAATCTGTGTTGTTTTTCTCTTAATGTAGAAAAACCGTTTTGGATCATTTCCTATTTTAGAACTATATTAGGTGTCAGTAATGCAATAAAGAGAACACATGGTAGATTTCTCTTAAAGTGTATTATAAATGCATGGAAAGAAGTTTTAGAGTCCTTTGAACACATATTGGTCTCAATGCAGTTATTTCACAAGCATTCCTTTTAATGAATTTCATTCTTAGTACCCCTTTAAAAGCTTTCTATCACATATGTATGATTGCTTTTGGATTCTATCCCAAAGTCACTCAAAGGACATTCTTTTCCTTTTACTATTAAATAAAAACTTTTGATCTCTGAAGTATTTATTTTCTGAAGATGTACAATGAGTATTGGAGATTTGGCCTTATATGAGTTTCTGTAGATACATTTTCTTAAACAAGTGTTAAGCTAGTATTTTTGTTTGTTTTAAAGTACCACTGTCCTATCTTATACTTTCTTTTAGTTGAAAGTTGTTCTGGCTCCTTGCATAGAGACATTGATTCTTCTGGATCGACTTTGCTACCTGAAAGAGCAGGTAAATTATGTTAACTTTAAATGCATAACAAATATATTTATTAAACCCAGTAATATGGATCTGCTTATAACTAGGATAACATTCTTTCACATAAAACTAGTAAGATAATTTTTCTCATTATATTTTCCAAGTCTAAATATTCTTTCCATCTCTTTTGAAACAAAAACATATGTACAACAGATGTTTCCAGCAAAGCTACTATAATAAAGTTTACATTCTTTTAATTTTATGGTAATTACTATACAGTAGACGATGCACACAAACCATCATGTATGACATATTGTGTAGCTAAAATTAATAAAAGCAAGATGTAAAAGATATCATTTTTATGCTTCATTTTATAAGAATCACCTTTTAATTCACTTTTGAGTTTTTGGACATATGCACTCTGCAGTTTAGAAATTTCCTTCTCATCAGTGATAATTGCTTCTGTTTTTTTCAGTCTTATTTGTTTTATCTTTGTTGAATGACCAAAAAATATGATTTTTTGTTATCTTTGGGAAAAATGTGTTTTTCAGATTCTACTCTATGATCAAAATAATGTTTTTGAGCTCTTTAAAATTAAGCCCATTTGTGGATTCAGCCTTGTTTCCAGTATAAACTCTTTATTTTAATAATTTTGTTTTATCATATGGAGAGCTTTATTTCTTTTCAGCAAACTACTTGGAACAGATGAATTTTAATAATTGGTATTTTTATGGAGAAAGGCAATTTTTAAATATTTACATAATTATGTACTTTCCTAAGCTACTAACTAATTCAAAATCACTGGAATCTTTTGGTTCTCAACTTGTTAGTTCACAGAATCAGCCTTATTTTACTAGGTACTCATCATTTCCCTTTCAAAACAATTTCCAGTGACCTAAATAAAATAGGTATGCAAAACAGTATGCACCAAGTTTAACCGATTGGTAACAAAGTGACAGAAATCATATAATTGTTCATTTTGTTAATATTTTAAATAATATTTTACTATTATAAAAGTAATACACACTTATGTTAGAAAATTTTAAATGAAGAATATAAAAAAAATTAAAAGTAATGATTATCTCACCTTTCAGCATTAGCTATTAAATTATTGATATGTTTTTTAGAGCTTCTAATATGTGTATGTTGCATGTATATGTATGAGCATGTTATTTCTACTTTAAAATTGGAATAAATTGTAAATGCAGTTTTGCATCTAATTTGTTTCATTTGTTTTATTTAGAATTTTTCCATCTCATTAAATGTACTACAGAAGCTGAATAATGTTTCATCATATAATTTATTTAAGTAGTACCCAGTTGTCTCTAGCCACTTCCAGTTTTTCACAATTGCAGCAAGGAGTAACCTTGTGGTTCACTCTCTATGCATATCTTTATTTCCTCAACATAAATTCCCGAAGGTGAATTTCTAAGTGTTAATTTTATTCAACAAAGAATAATTTTCTTTTATATAGTTTGTTTTTCATGTAGTTTTTATATTCCAGTATGTAGTCTAACATCTCTCATTTTTATCTTCAACAAGTAGTTGCCTATTTAAATCACTTACCAATTTGCAGGATGATATTGCGTGGTCTGCACTCGTGAAGTTGTTTGATCCTGTGAAATCTCCCAGATGTTATGCCATTATTGCACTGAAGAAGCAGCAGTGATTTCAATTGAAGCAAGGTATTAGATGTATCTGTTTGTGGAATCAATTGCTAATTTTGCTTTTCTAAACATTAATGCCATGTTACATAAATATTTGAAAAAATTGCTATATATTTTAAATAGGCAACAAAACAATAGCTAACAACAGAATGCCTTAATCCATTTTCCATTGTCAAAGCATACATTAAGTTTAAAAAAATCAAGAACTCATGAAAATATTATAAAAGGATTTGACCTACATTTCAGAGTTAGTACGTCTATAGGACATTGTAATCTGAGCCTTGTTTCCTGTTCAGTATTTGAGACCCTTGCTATTTGCTGCATATCACATTTTGACTTTTTACCAACCTAAAATCAGATGAAAGGTATAGGTATAGATACAGTACAACTAGTTGGTCCTGAAGATCATTAGCATTTTCTTTCACATTTTGGAAGGATTTTTCATGTTATCAGGAGAGAAAAGGTCACGCTTAAATAAATACACAGGAAGCAGGCCAGACATAAAAAGTGCTTAATATAAAGCATATTTTATACTGTGTTTTAATCTAAATTACATAAGGAAATATTCTGTGTCCTTAAAGGAATATGTGTCTTATAACTGAGATATTCACTTTAAGGATTCTTGGGGCTATTTATCTTACTAAAATAAAGGATGGGTTGTCAGTTTATGAATCATCTGGTACTCTGTAAAAAACCAATCTAGGAGAAGCAGGAGTGAATAAGAGAAGACCCAAACTCTGCCCAATATGGTACAGAGTCCTTTCATTAGCAGAAAACTTGAGGTTTCTAATACACACAGAAGAGATGGACAACTGGGAAAAAGCTTCCTTGATTCTCAGCTAGAGACTGCATAAAATTCTCCCAGAAGAAGAAGTAACTGCTTTCTTAAATTTCAGAGTCTATACACAGATGAGAATAATTTTTTGCTTTGGGTTGTGATACTGAGTTTGTAGCCAGTATATGTGTGAATGGTCAGGTGCTTTGTATACCTAGTACAACACTGGGAAAATTAGCCATTTTTAAAGTTTTTTATGCTGAAAACTTTAAACATGTCCAGAAGTGGAGAGTAGAGTATAATAAATCCCCATGTACTCATCACAAACTTCAGTAATTATAAACATTTTACCAATCTCGTTTCATCAGGACACACATGAAAGTGCACACAGACACACATTTGCCACCCATACTCACCTTCCCTGGAGAATTTTAAAGTAAATCTCAAGCAGTTTGTTATTTCACATAAATACGTAAATATATATTTCTAAGTTAAGGATTTCTTTCCATAATAATCTATTACTTATCCTCATTCACATTTCCGTGATTGGCTCAAAATGTCTTTTATATCAGTTGGTTCAATTCAGAATCAAAACAGGGTTCACACATTTGCATTTGGTTGATGCGTCTCTTTAGGTTGCTTATTTTATTCTATTTTATTTCCTTATATTGTTTGCTATATGAGTATCTAACTCAGGAGCAGTAAACCGTTCCAAGCCTACCTTTTTTCCTTTCATAATTTTAACTTCTATGTAAAATTTTAAACTTTTTTTCTGATGCCCAAATATTTATATAACATTCATTTCTTCTTATAATAAAGAAAAAAAAAAGAACCTTATATAGGTAAAGCTCTACTTATTTGGGTAAAGAGAAGTGAATTACAAATGTTTTAATACCAAGGAAAGTATGTAGTAACTTCTTAGTGTTTCAAAACCTTGTCAGAAATTGCATTTACCAATTAGAGCTTTCCATTTTTTATTAATCAGAGACAAATGTGAGATTCCAGCATCTAATCAACATGAGATGATCTGTACGGCACTGAGATGATAACATTTCAGCAGAAAGCAAAGAAATACAATATTTTGGTAGGGCTTCATACACGTGAATCCCTGTTGCACTGTTTGTAGACTCATCTCATAAAAACCGCTCTTTGAGAACTCGTTTACAAGTTGAATGAAAGAGTGGTGCATTAGCAGGAGCACCAATTCTGACAATTACCTTCTGGGTGAGTTAAAGCAAGACTCTTAATATCTCAGAGCCTCATTTGTAAAGTAGGGTTTTATTTAATATTTATTTTATAAACATTTATTGAATGCCTACCATGTGTCAGAGATTATGCTAGGTAGGCACTGGCAGTATGGAGGCAAACAAGACATGTCCCTGTCCTCAGAGTTCAGTGAAGAAGACAATAAAATTACTAATTACAGTAATTAGAACTATAATTACTGAAAAGGGCTGAGAGGATCAGGGCATAGCATTCTTTAGAGTATCTTCAAATCAATAGACTTAGGGGGAAGAAGGACTCAGTAATATTAGTACCGTAGTTTAGATTCATGTGACTTAAGTTGTTTTGTGTCCTTGCCTAAGTCACTTAACTATTCGGTGTACCTCAGTTTTCTCATCTGTAAAAAATAATGTAAGAATAGAATTTACTCATAAGGTTATTAAGAGGATTAACGGACTAAATATATGTTATTCAACTCCCCCAAAATATCTCCAGCCACCTTGTTAATCAAGCAAAACTAAATTTATTAGAATTCTCTTCAGCAATAGAGGACTTCCCCTTGACAGTCTTGACTGTCTCTGAAGGAGGAGGTCAGGAAAGGATACTTATAAGATTTGGAAGTCTGGGCTCAAGGAGCTTAAGGCAGCTTTTTTAAGGTGGAGAACAGACTGGGATTGGGGAAATTTCATGACGTAAGTTTTATGGTTAGTATCTATAGCAAGGTGAGGGTCTTGAACCAAGTCTTGATAAGTAAACTGTTGCTTGACAAGTGAACTCTCTGCCAAGGAAAGCAGATTGTTTGTCTGAGATAAATTAATATATGGGAATTTCCTGAAACAAACAATGAAGTTATTTATTGGTTTACAGTCTTATCTTTCCTGGGGAAAGTTTTCTTGCAAAAAACAAATAAATCATGTTGAAGCAGGTGGTCTCAGTTCTTAGACCCCATAGCTCTGTCACATTGATGCAGATGGTTGCGGTTCTCCATGTAAAGTACTTAATTCCTGGCACATAATGCATAATATAAAAGCAATAGTTGTGTTTTTTAAATGTCCTAGAGGGAGAGAAATGGGAACTTACTTATAAGTTATGACATTGATTTTGTAGGGAAAAAAATGTGTTCTAGATTCTAATCAGACAACTTACAGATGGAATTTTAGTGTCCCCATTCAAAATTTGAGGAATTGTCCACATTTAAAAGTGGAATTGATTACTGGATGAAGAACATTACTTTATGCTCAGTAGTATGTTTCACAACAGCAATTTTGCTTGCTGACATAATCTGTCATTTTAAGATTAATATTCATTTTTAGATTAATTTCTAACAGTGATTGCTCTGTATCTATAGGTATAAATGGTGAGACTTATGCAAAAGACCTCCCACACTACATGCATCTGTTGATTGTTCTTTAATTGGCGTTTCTAGCTACTTTGCATAATAATAATTATTATTATTACCCTCTTTAACATGCATAGTTATTCCAAAGTCTTTGTCATGAGGCATGAGGTTCCTTTTTTTCCTGGATGGCTATGAGCTAAATTGACTGCGTTTTTTTAATACATGTTTGTTTGTTTTTTTTAATTGAGATATAGTTGGTTTACATATTATATAAGTTTCAAGTGTACAACATAGTGATTCACAATTTTTAGAGGTTATACTCCATTTATAGTTTTTATAAAATATTGTCTATATTTCTTGTGCTGTATATCCTTGTACCTTATTTATTTTATACATAGTAGTTTGTACCTCTTAATCCCCTACCCCTATCCTGCTCCTCCTTCCTTCCCTCTCCCCACTCACAACCATTAGCTTGTTTTCTATATCTGTGAGTCTGTTTCTTTTTTGTTATTCTAAACAAAATATAAACTAGTGAACAAATATTCACTAGTTTGTTTCATTTTTTAGATTCTACATATAAGTGATAACATATAGCATATGTCTTTCTCTGTCTGACTTATTTCACTAAGTTTAATACCCACCAAGTCTATCCATTTTGTTGCAAATGGCAAAATGTCATTCTTTTTGACGGTTGAGTAGTATTCCATTCCATATATGTGTGTGTGTGTGTATACACATATATGTATATGAATAGTACGTATATAAATAAATATATGAAATTTCCATATGCTTTATTTTTTTCTTCCAGTTTTATTGAGATATAATTGACATACAGTACTGTTTAAGTTTAAGGTGTGCAGCATAATGATTTGACTTACATACATCATGAAATGTTTATCACAGTAAGTTTAGTGAACATCCATCACCTCATGTAGATACAAAATGAAAGAAAGAAAAGAAAATTTTCCTCGTGATAAGAACTTTCAGGATTTACTCTCTTAAAAACTTTCATATATAACATATAGCAATGTTGATTATATTTACGTTGTGCACTATGTTCCCTGTTATTTATTTATCTTATGACTGGGAGTTTGTACCTTTTGACTGCCTTCATCCAATTACCCCTCACCCCATCACCCTCCTCTTGTAACCACAAACCTGATCTCTTCTTCTATGAGTGAGTTTGTTTTTATTTGTTTTTAAAGTATAATTTACCTACAGTTAACACTATGTTAGTTCCTGTTACACAACATAGTGATTTGATATTTCTGTACATTTCAAGATGATCACCATGGTGGCTCCAGTTATCTGTCACCATACAAAGATAATGCACAGTTATTTTTTTTTAATTTTTTTTTAATTTTTATTTTTTGCAGTACACGGGCCTCTCACTGTTGTGGCCTCTCCCGTTGCGGAACACAGGCTCCGGACGCGCAGGCTCAGCGGCCATGGCTCACAGATCCAACCACACTGTACATTTCATACCCATGACTCATTTGTTTTGCAGCTGGAATTTTGTACCTCTTAATCTCCCTCACCTATTTCTCTCCCTCCCTGTCCCTGACCCACTCCCCTCTGGCAACCACCTGTTTGTTGTCTGTATCTATGAGTCTGTTTCTGTCTAGTTATGCTTATTCATTTGTTTTGCTTTTTAGATTCCACATATAAGTGAAATCATTCAGTATTTGTCTTTCTCTGTCTGACTTACTTCACTTAACATAATATCCACCAAGTCTATCCATGTTGTTGCAAATGGGAAAATTGTGTTCTTTTTTATGGCTGAGTAATATTCCATTGTGTGTGTGTCACATCTTCTGTTTCCATTCATCTCATTCATCTACTGAGGAGCACTTAGGTTGCTTCCATATCTTGCATATCTTGGCTATTGTAAATAATGCTGCAGTGAACACAGGGGTGCATTTATCTTTTCAAATTAGTGTTTTTGTTTTCTTCAGATAAATACCCAAGAGTAGAATTGCTGTATCATATGAAGTTCTGTTTTTAGTTTTTTAAGGAATGTCCATCTGTTCTCCATAGTGGCTGTGCCAATTTACATCCCCACCAACAGTGCACGAGGGTTCCCATTCCTCCACACCCTCTCCAGCATTTGTTGTGTTCTTTTCGTTGATAGCCATTTCTGACAGGTGTGAGGTGATATCTCATTGTGGTTTTGATTTGCATTTCCTTGCTGATTGGTGATGTTGAGCATCTTTTCATGTGCCTTTTGACCATCTGTATGCCTTCTTTGGAAAAATGTCTATTCAGATCCTCTGCCCATGTTTGATTGGGTTGTTGGGGATTTTTTTGATGTTGAGTTGTATGAGTTCTTTGTATATTTTGGATGTATTATTATTAGTTGTATTAGATGTATCATTTGCATATATCTTCTCCCATTCAGTAGGTGACCTTTTCATTTTGTTGTTAGTTTCCTTTGCTGTGCAAAAGCCTTTCCATTTGATGTAGTCCCATTTGTCTATTTTTGCTTTTGTTTCCTTTGCCCAAGGAGACATATCCATGAAATATTACTAAGATCAGTGTCAAAGAGCTTACTTCCTATGTTTTCTTCTAGAAGTGTTATGGTTTCAGGTTTTACATTTAAGTCTTTAATCCATTTTGAATTTATTTTTGTGCATGGTTTGAGAGAGTAGTCCCCTTTGATTCTTTTGCATATAACTGTCCAGTTTTCCCAACACTGTTTGTTGAAGAGACTGCCTTTTCCTCATTGTATGTTCTTGCCTCCTTTGTCGGAGATTAATTACCCATAAAAGTGTGGGTTCATTTCTGGACTGTCTATTCTGTTCCACTGATCTATGTGTCTGTTTTTGTGCCAGCAGCATACTATTTTGATTACTGTAGCTTTGTAGTATTTGGAATCAGGGAGCATGATACTCCCAGCTTTGTTGTTCTTTCTCGAGACTGTTTTGGCTTTTCAGGGACTTTTGTGTTTTCATACAAATTTTAGAAGTATTTGTCCAAGTTCTGTGAAAAATGCCATTGGTATTTTGATAAGGTCCCATATGCTTTAAATTTAAGAATTATACACCTAAATACCTTTCGAGTCAAAGAAGAAAGTGGAAATCAGAAAATATTTTGAATAATAATGAAAATAATTGAATTGAATTATAATTTTTCATTACAGATCATTGTAATTTTCATTACAAATTAGACATCAAACTTGTAAGATGAGCTAAACCATGATATAAGGAAATATTAGCTGTGAACACATAATAGCAAAGAAAAAGACCGAAAATCAAAAGATTAGTAGTTAGTGGAAGAAAAACACACAAAGAGATAATTAACACCTCTAAAAGTTGGTTCTTAGATAACTAATGAAATTGACACAACTCTGAAAGAGTAATCATTTAAAAAAAAATAAAACAGTTAAATAACTAAGGAATGTAAAAGGGAACATCACTATAGATCCTACAAGAATTAGAACGGTAATAAGAATATTATGAACAGCTTTATACTGATAAATTTGAACATTTGTGTAAAAAGGAAATTTTTCTCAAAGAAATGCAATATGCTAAAATTGCCGAAAGAAGAAAAATAAAACATAAATAATCATATAACTGTTATATTGAATCTGTAATTAATCCTCTATTAATTTCCTACATCTCAATAAAAGTACTTTGTGGATGTTAAATGTAATTCAGTTACCTACTATCTTGTTAGTTCGCAACTATGTGACTATAACACTTAAGGTTGGGGAGAAAGATTTAAAAGCTGTTGATAGTTCCTAATCTTCAGGAGTTCATAATCTAGTCATTGAAACACATATGAGAGGCATATGGAAGAGTTAAGAGTTAGATAATGACATTTGGGAGGAGAAGAAGAAAGTGTCTACATAAACACACAATGCTTTACCATGAACTATGTCCTAGATTGTTGACTTCTGTCCCATTCTTCCCCTTAATTATAGTTTCCTTTGGGTTGTTTCTAAATGTGGTCAGTAGAATGGCTTGTTTTTGTGGAGGAGAGGACTGTTTAAGAAATAATCTGTTATGTGCTCTGGTTAACCTGTGACCAAAGGAACTGAAAGTCTCCAAACCTTCCCAGATGATTTGTACTTGGCCAGTGATACTACTGGCTACATGTATGGGAATTTATTAGTTGATGTATTTATCTCAGTGGATTTCCTCATTAAGTTTGCAGATGTTTTTTCAATGAAAGACCTTTTTTTTTTAATTGTACTGTTTTTATCAGAATTTTCCAATGAACAATCCAGAATAAGAGAGTTAACACATTTCAGCACAGAACAGAGTAGCGTGTATTTAAAATTCATGGGAGGAAAAGCCTTTAATTTGTACTCAGACAGTTATGATTGAACATGTTGGATTTTAGAAAAATAGAGGCAGTATGCAAATTCCAACCTGAAATTCAACACATTGCTTTCCATTTAGTCAACATGGGGTTTGGTGTGCATCAGTTAATCATGTGGAACTAAATGCACATGTATTCAGAGTTAGCTGCCCTCTCAGGAAAGAATCCAGTCTTCTAATACTGCCACAACTCTTTTAAGAAAATTAGTTGATGGTGGTTTTCCATCGAGTAAACTATACTCAAATAATGTGTTTCAAGGAAAGATAAAACAATTCCAGATCCATTTGATTATCACAACAGACATCTCTGGTGCTCTGGTGACTTCAGACTATTTCCAGTTTTAGTAGACAATATAACGGTGCAGGTAAACCTCTGTGAATAAAGGCATAAGGGACAGATTTTTTAATCATAAAGAAAAAATGTTAGTGCTCTATTTCCACTTTAATCCAAAGGAAAGGAAAAATAAAATTAAAATAAATAATTAAAATTAAAAATAAAATGGAAGGCAAAGGAGAGGGTTCACTTTTAATGTATAGGATGTTGACCATCTTTTTATGTATGTATACAATGCCTTTAAAGGCTCCACATTTACATTCATGTTACCAGCTTATACTATGTTTGGGAAGTCATCCCTTCATAGCAGGTTTTACTGTACTGAAGAGTGATATTTAGTAGTTTTGAGGATTGGCATTTACAGTGTAAGAACTGAAAGCTTTTGCAAGGTAAATGATTTTCTTGGATAACTTTTCTCTAATTAATAGCAAATACTGTCCGTTTCTCTTGAAAATAAACAGATCTGAATTTTTAAAAGTATGCTTCATATTTTCTCTGGATGCGCAGGCTCAGTGGCCATGGCTCACGGGCCCAGCCGCTCTGCGGCATGTGGGATCTTCCCAGACCGGGCACGAACCCGTGACCCCTGCATCGGCAGGTGGACTCTCAACCACTGCACCACCAGGGAAGCCCTCTAGCGCAGTTTTAATATATGCTTTTGTTAATGAGATTCTTGGTAATGTGTTTTCATTCTGATAAATTGGTTGCCGATGCTTAGAGAAGAAAGGATTTCATTACAATTGCTACTGTTAATAGCATACCTCCTACCTTTAAGATTAATTAAACAATAGTAAATTCAACCAATATCTCCTTACTGTTCTATTATTATGAAAATTAAAACTTTATATCTCTTGGAGCTTTTTGTAGTTAATAAATAAAGCAGTGTTACAGAGCTTCAGAAGGTCATAGTAGCCTGGTGGAGTTACATCGAATACACATTTAATTTATGTCTTGATTTTTAGATTCTAAACTGTCTACAAGATGCAAATGCATAAGAAGGGTAGGATAGCTGTTTGTCAGGGCCAAAATAGAAATGACATCTTGGAAAAATAGGAAACAGAAGACGAAATCTCTCTGACTTTTCCAAAAACAGAGTATATGTGTTTCTGATCAAGTAAGACATATAAAGTCCAACAAAACTTCATTGAACATCTATAAACTGGTGTTTTCACACTTAACCTCAATTCTCAGAACAACAAATTAATTCAATAGCGTGTATTAGGGATATAGATTGTTAGTATCAAAACAGTAATATACACCCAAGGAGCAAGCAGTAATACTTAAGAACAGTTCACCCATTTTTCATTCACTCTAGGGTTTAATTATTATCTTGAAAGCATAATGATTTCAGTACCCAGTGTCTGCTTACAGACTTCCTTTTTGTTCTTTCCGTTTGTCTAACCCTGTGATCTCCAGACTTTGGTGGGCCAAAGAATTAAGGTGTATAGTACTATATTCAAAACTAAACAAATAACCATGTAAATGTATTTTCTATAAAAATGTGTTACAGGAAACACATTTAAGAGATCTTTCAGCTCACTGTCATAGATTTAAGAAAAAAAGATTCAATGATAAGAATCCCATTGACATTCCAAATAATGTATTTTGTTTTTACTGCTTTGGATAATAGATTCATACTTGGCTTTTATTTTCTTATAAGTATATGCTAAGTTAAAATCAGAACTTTGCAATTTAAAGTTAAAAGTGGCAGCCCAAGGCCACTTTTGAAAGGATTGAACACCAATGATACTGGTTAGTTTGTTTTGTTTTTATATCTTTATTGGAGTATAATTGTTTTACAATGTTGTGTTAGTTTCTGCTGTACAACAAAGTGAATCAGCTATATGTATACATATATCCCCATATCCCCTCCCTCTTGCGTCTCCCTCCCACCCTCCCTATCCCACCCCGCTAGGTGGTCACAAAGCACCGAGCTGATCTCCCTGTGTTATGCAGCAGCTTCCCACTAGCTATCTATTTTACATTTGGTAGTGTATACATGTCAATGCTACTCTCTCACTTCGTCCCAGCTTCCCCTTCCCCACCCCGTGTCCTCAAGTCCATTCTCTATGCCTGCGTATGTATTCCTGCCCTGACACTAGGCTCATCAGTACCGTTTTTTTAGATTCCGTATATGTGTGTTAGCATCTGGTATTTGTTTTTCTCTTTCTGATTTACTTTACTCTGTATGACAGACTCTAGGTCCATCCACCTCGTTACAAATAACTCAATTTCGTTCCTTTTTATGGTTGAGTAATATTCCATTGTATATATATGCCAGATAGTGCTTAGTTTTAGCTTACTTGGGAAGATCAGTGAAAACCAAGAAGCTTCCTGCCCATGATATTAATTTTAATTTTAAAATAAATCTTGGGACTTCCCTGGTGGCGCAGTGGTTAAGAATCCACCTGCCAATGCAGGGGACTCAGGTTCGAGCCCTGGTCCAGGAAGATCCCACATGCCGTGGAGCAACTAAGCCCGTGCGCCACAACTACTGAGCCTGCGCTCTAGAGCCCACGAGCCACAACTACTGAAGCCCATGTGCCTAGAGCCCGTGCTCTGCAACAAAGAGAAGCCACCGCAATGAGAAGCCCGCGCACTGCAACAAAGAGTAGCCCCCGCTCACTGCAACTAGACAAAGCCCACGCGCAGCAATGAAGACCCAACACAGCCAAAATAAATAAATAAATAAAATAAAAAATAAATAAAAATTTAAAATAAATCTTAAGATAATTACTAAAAATAAACCTAAAGATAATTGCCAGTTATTAAATACCAACTACTTTGACATTTTATATGTCATATATACAAGGGCCACCCCAGAAGAATCAGAGAGGGGTTTTATAAAGAGGCCTGTAAATGAAATTTGAAAATTCCAAAGAAAATTTTAAAAACATCTAACTAAATAGATGACCACACAGCATAATGTTAGGACAATAACATTCCAAAAAGCTGGTGGGCATATAGCAATGCTTAAAACTTCAACATATGAGTTATAGAGTATATTTCTTAGTTACCAGTACTGATCTTTCTGGGCACCAGAGTGATAAGCTAAAATTGTAAGAAATTATTCCAGTATGTAATAACACTTCTTTTTACATTGAAGTCCACGCCAGTGGCTTGCTTCCTTGTCCAAAGATTAGCTTCCAGTCTTAGAAATAATATGGGAAGCAAAGATTAAGCAGGAGATTCCCTGCCTCACCTTTTTTTCCTCAAGTAAGCTGAGCTTAGAGTTGTATTAGGCAAAATTGCACTCTGCAGACCAACAGCATCAGCATCACCTGAGAACTTGTTAAAAATGCAGAATCTCAGTCCCTACCCCAAACCTACTCAGTCAGAATAGGTATTTTAAGAGACCCCCAAGTGCTTAACATTTGAGAAGACAGCCTCTTTAAGGCTCCTCTGAGAGAGTTTTATGCCCAAGAACACAGAAGACCCTGCCAGGCCCCTTAGTATCTGCTGCATTCCCAGGTTAGGGAGCATGCAAATCCCAAGGGTGCTCACTCACAGCCCTGCCCTAAATGGACCACATCTTGCCTCATGCTCGAGAGGTCTGTACCTAAGAATATTAGACCTCCCTCTCTTCAGTCACTGCCGAAGAATAAATACAAAGGAGACCAGAATTTCACAAATTCCTTCTGCCTTCAGCTGACATTTTTTAACAGGCATTACTGCAACAGGACTTGTTAATAAATTTGGGGATTGATTTGTGGGGTTTTTTGCAGCCATTTCTCACAACTGACTAAGGCTATGTCTTTTCAATATAATGTAAAAGATTTAGTTTGTAAGTAAAATTTAAGAATGTGAAAATGTTCTGCATTATCTGTATATTTACCATAAAACTCTAACTTATATATATGAATTAGGAACAACTCTTCAAAAGGCCTTCATATCTTTTGGTAGATGCTCCACATTTTATTCCGTGCTTTTTCTGTTTATCTCTGATTATGGTATCTTTCACCCATGCGATCTTTTCATATTAATAAAGATCGCAGACCAGTTGGCATTGGAATTTTCATAGAATTTATTTTAAAAATCAAGATACAGTGAATCTGTTGAGGCAAACAAATCAGGTTCCTGGGCTAAACCTCAAGTTAACATACAAGCTGTCATTTTTACAAATCCATGAAAAATAAATGAGGAATCTGGCTCTCGAATAATATGATCATGCTATTTAAAACTCTTTACTTTCTCTCTTTTAGTTTTAAAAAAAATGAAGAAAGTATAGTTAAATTACTCACATTCCCACCACCAAGTAGTTATTTTCAGTCGGTCCAAATGCATTTATTGTTTATATCTGCCTTAACAATCAACATACCATTTATATTCTGCCTCTTTTACTTAATATTATGTAAGAAACATTTCCCCATAATTCTACACTGCCTTCATCGTGATCATTTTTTTTTTTTTTGCGGTACGCGGGCCTCTCACTGCTGTGGCCTCTCCCGTTGCAGAGCACAGGCTCCCGACGCGCAGGCTCAGCAGCCATGGCTCACGGCCCCAGCCGCTCCGCAGCACGTGGGATCCTCCCAGACCGGGGCACGAACCCGTGTCCCCCGCATCGGCAGGCGGACCCCCAACCACTGCGCCACCAGGGAAGCCCCATCGTGATCATTTTTAATGACTTAAGAGTCCATCCTAATGACATATACTCTATTTACCCATTATTTTATTGTTAGACCTTCCAACCTCTTGCTATTGTGACTGTTGTGAATACATTTGAGCATATGACATTCTCTTCTTCAATCATTTACACTGTATGACTACATTCCCAGAAGGATAATTGCTAGTTAAAGGTTGATAATACTATTAAGTGTATCATACACATTAACTATTTAGGAACTCTGCTTTTTTCAATCCAGGGCCAAATTTGGATTTAGTTCTTTTCATAAAAGCTGCCAGCTTGGGAAATCATTGATGGTTAAACATAGAATCCACAGACAGCTTCAATAACAATGAACTGCAAACCCTGAATAGGCTCCTGCCTAGATATTTGTACATAAAATATAAGGAAACATAGGCAAGCAATCTACTAATGACTAGACAGAAATCAGTTCATACAACTGAGGTCTACATAAGTGTGCCAATAAATTAAATTCAAAGATACCCTCCAAAACTGCACAAATGACCAGTCACCAAATATAAGAATAAATACAGGGCTTCCCTGGTGGCGCAATGGTTGAGAGTCC
>NW_020185339.1:2522134-2542108 GCF_003031525.2 Neophocaena asiaeorientalis asiaeorientalis | reverse complement strand
AAAAAAAAAAAAAAAAAAAAAAAAAAAAAGAATAAATACAAAGAACTTTTCTATGTGCCCCATTTGATTATTAAAAAAATAATAACCTACAATTTAATCTTTCTTGTAACCTCTGTTTTTGTCTTCCCCAAAGAATCCACCTCCAGTCTAGTAAATGCTAAAAGCGCATAGTTTAACTGAAATTATGAGCAGCCACAGAAGGCCAATTTAAACAGATGTCATAATCAAAACAAATTTTACCCCACTTACATGTATTAGTTAATAGATGTCAAAATGGCCAGCTTGACAGGAAGAGAAGAAGGAGCCAGTTCAGTTATAGATTTCATGAAACCCCCCCAAGTAGTTTCTCTTATATGCAGTCCAAAGGTGTTGCATAAGCCCCTTTCTGGCAAGTAGGGATACATCATCAATTTCTTTGACAGTTTTGGAAGTCTACTATTCAAATTGCTCTTTCAGCATTGCAGCCTCCATGGAAGCTTCCAGTATGTTAACATAATTCCAGATTCACTATTCTCAAGTGTGTTGGCATCTGAGAGCTCTCTGAAGGAGTCTCCTTGAGTAGCCAGATCTGTTTTTAAAATTTTAGAGGTTACTCCAACTTTATATTTCTCTTATATACCTACGTACCATTATACAGAGTGTCCTTGGCAACTACTCAAATTTTAAAAGGTTTTTTAAACTCCAAATGACATGATGGATTATAATAATAATGCCAACTAAATATTTATTGAGTGCCTACTCTATGCTAGGTGCTGTTCTAAGCACTTTGTATTTATTAACTTACTTTATAATCTTTATAGCAATCCTAAGAGGAAGGGACTGTATTATTTCTGCTGCTTTACTGAAGGGAAAATTGAAATACAGAAAGGTCCAGCAACTTGCTCCAAGTTGGAGGAGGCATGGGTATGGTAAAGTCAAGATTCACATTCAGGCATCTGGCTTCAGAGTCTAACTGCTTAGCCACTACAGATGCTGTCTTACTTCTTGATTATTTGAGGGTCTTCTGTGTTGGTCTTAATGATTTGGTTTCCTCTTGAGACAGTCAAGATATTGGTGGATGCATAATCCTATAAACTTCAAGTAATTGATGATTTCTTGGTTGTCCTGCCCCTAAAGGACAGGTCTCATAATCTACCAGTCAGATGGAACTGTTTTTGCAAATGGCAGGAAAAATATTTGGTTTTTTTCTGAGACACCTAAAAAGAGTTTCATTATTAAAATGAAGGGAAATATGTGTACAACTAAAATCATAAGTAAAGTGTTCTTGAATTTTCTGCTCCAAATAGTAATAGAAATTTGCTTTATTTTTTTATATTGGAAAATTAAAGCTGAGAGTTAAAATCACTTTTTCCAAAATCATCTAACTAAAACTGGGAGGTACTAAAACTCAAAATAAATGACAATTATAGACAATATTCAGATAAGGCCACTCAGTGACATGTCTGGAACAAGACAGACAAGCCCATTCTCAACATCTCTCTTCTGGCTAACATGTAATTCCAACTTCATAGCAGTGACTACTCTCAACCCACTTTAATCTTCCTGCCTTCTATATTAAAAAAAAGAATAAGTAAGACCAGTTATTGAATTTCCCTAACTTTTTGACAACCTCCAATTCAAAACTGGACCTCATGTTTTTAAATCCTTCCTACAACCATGCATTACAAGCCCAAATCCTATAAGAAGTTCCTAAAAACTCTCTCTTACTGAGACAACCCCCCATCCTCCTGGAGTGCATGCCCCCTGGCTGCGGTCAGCGAAATAAATCTAGTTCAGACTACAGTTTTGTTCTTAGTGCCCTTTGGTTGATGGGCTATAAAAGTTTCTTGATTGTTTCTCTAGGTGGAAGGTGGTGCCAAAGCACACTGAAGAGCAATACTGGGGAGAAAACTAAAAATTCCATTTCAGATATGTTGAGTGCAGGATACTTTTGAGAAATTCAAGGAATATTAAAGAAACCCTGGTCTAAAAGGGTCTGTAGAACAAAGGGAAAGCATGGATACAAATGTAGAAGTTATCAGCGTATAGATGGAAATTGAAGCTAGAACATGGATGAGATCACTCAGTGCAAAAAGCGTAGGGAGAAAAGAATGGAGAAACTAAAACTCCAACATGAAGTTTCTGTAGAGAAGTGTGAACAACAAATGCGGCTGCGAAAGCACATCCAGAGATAAAGCAGAAGGACCAGGAGCAGATCATCATGTGAATCAAGGAAGAGGATATTTCAAGGCCTATGGAGTAACCAATGGTTGGAAGCAATTGAAAGATCCAGTAAGAAGAGAACGGGAAAATTCCCACTGAAGTCCGTCATTGACATTTTTTGTGAAAGATTTTTCAGAATTTTGATGGAAGCAGAAGCCAGAATAAATGGCCGAGGGATAAGTATGAAGTAAGCTAAGTGAAGGAAGAAAGAAGGGTCTTCCAGGAGGAGGGACAGAGTGATAGTGCTGTAAATAGTGGTTAAATGAATGGGTTCTAGAGAGACTGATCAGAGTTCAAATCCCAGTTGTGTCCCTCACTAGCTGTGTGACCTTAGTTAGGTTAGTTAACTTATTTGTGCTTCAGTTTTTCCATCTGTCAACTGGGGGAAAAACAGTAACCACATGCAGTTATGAGCAGAAAGAGATCAAGTAATAGAGATCCTTGTATATAGTAACGTCTCAATAAGGACAAGCAACAATTATTGCAAAAACATGAGACAGCATGACTCCATTAAGGGCTTGAAAGTTGTTTAATGTGAATGGTGAGCATGGAGATAAGACCAGAGAGGTTGACAGGGTCCTAGGCCTGGAAGCCGTGAATGACATGCCAAAGAGATACATTTCCTCTCAAGGCATAAAAGGTTCATTGAGGGAGTTTAGGAAGAGAGTGATGTGATTATAGTTCTATTTTAGAAAAATCGCTCTGACTGTATAGCCTACAGGGTGGATTGGAGTAGAATCAAGCTGAAGGCCAGGGCAGCAGTTAGGACCCCATTTCAAAAACCTAAATGAAAAGAGATAATGCCTTGATTAGGGCAGAGGAAGTAGAAATGGAAAAGAAAAAAGTTAAGTCAAGGGGGTAAAATTATCATGACTTGGTTACTGATCCTATATTGTAGGTGAGACAGAATGAAGTCTAGGATACTCACCCTTCACCTCCCCTCAAGTTTCTAGCCTGGCTGACTAGCTGAGTAGCACAGCCATTTACTGAGGAAGAAAGTCTAAGAAGGAACAAAGGTCTAAGGGGTTGCTTATTGTTCAATTTTGGATATGCTGTGTCTGATAATACCCACATGTTGAAGATATCCAATATGCAACCTGGAACCCATAGGAAACTTTGAGCTGAAGATCTATTAATGGTTGTTTAAATCATGACCGTTCAAGGGGTTACTGAGGAAGAATATCTAGAAAGAGAAGAATATTGAAAAAAATGTCATTCAGAGAGATTATCTAGGAAAATAACATTAGTTGACAACAGACAAATGTTAAGTCTTCTTGGGAATTTCTTAGAAGACAAATGATGGCAACTGCTATAGCCAGCTAACATCCAGCTTCTTTTATTCAACAGTGGAGAATTTACGATGAGACGGGGAGTGGGGACCAGGGGGAAGGCTAACCCCTGTCTCCTCCACTCAGCCTCCCAGCCTCTCCTCACGGTCCATGTGATGTGAGAAAGTAAGCATCCGGCACTGGAGAGATTGGCAAGTGGTTCCTTGAGAGTTAACCAAGCTTCAGGGTGGTAGGTGTTTGGTGAATAAGGTGATAGTATAGGGTTGTTGGTTTTCTCTAAATAAGGATTTCCAGAAGCCCATGGTGGAAAGGACCACAGCAATGGGAGAATGAGTGAGAAGGGGGAAGAACACAGTAGGTTACATGTAAAAGCATGAGCGGACAAGATGATGGGCGGTGCATGTGTTTTGTCCACTCAGGAAGGATGGCCAGGTGAAGGCATGTAGTCCAAGCAGAGGCCATGAGAGGCCTCCGATGGTCACTTTCTGTCTCTGCGCGTGATAATTACCTCATCCCAGGCAGTAGATGTTGCACACTTAGCCCAAGTCAAACCCTTTGCCTTACCTTTTTGCCTGGTGAGCTCTGCTCACGTTTCCCAACCCATCTGAAATATCACCTTCTCAGGAAAAACCAGTCCTCTCATTGAGCACATAATGGATATTGGCAGGATATTAAGCAGTTAGTGGGAAAATGATCACACTAAAACAATAATAATAATAACATTGAGCCTTGAATTGGGAAGCCTATGTTCTATTTCTGGGTTTGCCACCAAGTATGTGACCCTGGGCAAGTCACTTCACCTCTTCAGGTCTCAGTTCCTTTATTTACATAATGAGAGAGTTTATATAATGAGAGTCAATGAGAGAATTTACATAATGAGAGTCAATGAGTTCTGTGGTATTTTATAAGTAGCCCATGACACCATGGCCATCGCTAGGTTGAGGGGCAGAATGCAGACTGGGTGGGCTGCCCCAGAATGCTGGTAGGGCTGACAGAAACCCCTGCTGATAGATCAGCATTACAGATCATTCCAAAGAAAGCTATACCATAAAGCAAGCCTACTAGCAGCCTGGCTTTCCTTGGTGTGCTGCCCTCAACAGCAGAGCCTGCTCAATCTTAAAGGACCAGGACAGTTACCCTACTTTGGATTCTCTATGGGATCTGTTTAGTTATCTCAGAATCTGCAGAATCATTCAATTATCAGTTAACTCTTAGGGAGGAGAGAAGTGAAGGAGTGAAGGGAGTGAAGGGGGAAAGACTTTGCAGAGTGGACTTCAGTGCTCTTTGCCAAACTCTTACCTTTCTTACAATTTACCCACATCACTTCTCCTTCCCTCCCTCCCACGGTCTTATTCAGAGGGATCCCTTCTCCTTTTTCTAAGGGTAGTTCTGTTATCTGTGTTCATAGGTCCAAACCTACTGCTCTAGTACAGAACAAGGGCAAATAACTAAATAATAATCATATGTTTGAGAAGGAAAAGAAAGGACAACCACCACTAGACTGTCCTGTATCAACATCACCCCCCTTCCTTTATATTATAAAGTTTGAAGTAAAGATCCTGTTTAAGGGGAAGCCACAGCTCTATGTCTCCAGTTCCTTCCCTCATTCACTGCCAACTCACAGCAACCAGATCCCTCCCCCAATCCCAGCAACTGGCAACCACACCACCAGATCCACAGGATACTTTCTTGACTATATTACGGTGTCTGCCATTGTTGAGGAACCCCTTCCGTAAACTTTCTAAAACTACAGATATCATTCAGCCTAAGTAACCACATTTTTTTTCTCTTTGCCCATGTCTCCTGTCAAAGGGGTGAACACAGACAGCCATGTTTTATACCCAAGACTCTTAGGACCGCTGGTGATGGGAGCATGAGTACACACCTGGTCAAGGCAACCTAGATCCTTGATGTGACCTGAAGAAAGGTTAGACCTATCAGATTCTCCCTTTCTCAGGAGTTTGAAATAGACAAAAGTATGGGGTGGAAGTTGAAAAGTCATGGTATATAAAGAGATTCTAGGGGCAGTGTTTGACCATGGGAAGCCAAAGTTATGAGGGTCAGAAACTGAATGAGCAGAGAAAGAGGTCATTAGAGAGAAGAGATAAAGCCAATACACAGAAACAGGAAGGCCGTAAGATTCAGGGAGATGGAGAGAACATCTGACCCCCAAGAGTTGCTTCCCAGAAGCCAAAAGAGCCACTGCTCCTAGACTGTTCTCCTTCCACTATCTGTTCTCTCTCTGCCTTCTCTGAAGCCTCTTCTCTATTTGTCCTTTAACTATTAGTCTTTTCCATTGAAGGCTCTGTCCTTGGGCCTTTTTCATTCTACACACTTTCCATGGGACATGGTCCTGGCTTCCAAAAGGACCTGTATCTGATGATGCTCAGATCTGAATTTCTAGGCTACCTCTCTAGGCTACCTCTCTCTCCTGAGCTCTAGACCTGTTTATTCATCTGCCTGATGGACACTGCCACTCCCATGGGCATTCCACCAGCACTTCAAAATCAACATGTCTAAAATGAAACTTCCGGTCAAACCTACTCTTCCTCTAATACTCCTTTTCAGTGAAGTAAACTTTCAGCTGAAAACTATAACCGCCCTAGTGGTTATAGTTTATATATATATATATAGTTTATAGGTTATAACCACTATAACCTCCTTCCAATCCATTGGAATGTTGTCATGTTCATTCAACCTCCTACCTTTCTCCTCACTGCCTCTCCTCTCCAGTCCCACTGCTACTAAGTTCAGAGCCTCATAACTGCCCTTTGGTTTCCTTGGCATGAGTGTCCTACCCCTGCTTATAATTCTTCTATGGCTTTCCAATTTTCCAACAGGAAAATCCAAACTCTTAAGCAGGGCATCCAAATCTTCCATGATGCTTCCCTTGCCTAGTTCATTCGTATAGTCTTTCTCTGCACTCCATCTAACCCCAGTTTCAAATGATCCAGACTTGCTGCAACTCCCACGGCATCTCAAGTGTTGCCTCCATCTGGACTTTGCTCTCACCGATCCTTCTTCCAGGAAGGCTAGCATCCCTTTCTCTTCCTGCCAACACTTTCCTGTGTTCTCCTTCAGTATTTATGAGCCTGCCCCCACATTTAAATACTCTTCTTTTATTATGCCCCAGTGGTACTCCGCACAGATGACTGTGACAGCATCAATATCACTTTATCGCGCTTAATTTTAAAATGTTTGTATTCCTCTCTTTGACCTAGAAGGGCAGGACATCTATCATTTTTACTGTTTGTCCTGTGCCTAGCAGTGAAAGCGTTCAGAGCATGCTGGCGAGGAAAGGAAGGAAATGAATACAGTGATCCTCCAGGGGGAAGGAAACTAGCCTATCCTCTGAGAGAATCAAATAATGCCCAGTAAGTGAAGCCATGAAATTTTATGGTCATAATTTAAAATGTCCTCCAAAAAGAAAAGAAACAAAAAAACAAAAAAAAAACCCTCTCCTACAGAGGGCAAGAAAGAGCACCATCCTCTTCCTCAGAAAGTATAATATCACTTCAGCAACTGGAAGCAGGAGCCCCTCAAAGACAGGCAGCCTGTTTCCCATAAGGATAACTGAGCAAGATGAAGCAATTTCCTCAAGTAAACAGAAACCCTCAAAAATCTAAAGATTTTTCATCTACACCCCTATCTTACCAAGATGTGTGGGTGGAATTTGCTCCATTTAGACCCTGGTAAACAAAGTGAAAAATAAAGCCCATCACAAAGGAATGGTCCCAGTGCCCCAGCAGACACAGGCAGGAAAGGCTCTGTCCCAGCTGCCAACAGTGCTGGAGAGTCAGTTGGTCCCTCAGTAGCTAAGCAGCCCCTGCTGCTGGCTGGCTGAGGAAAGCCTTGAGGGAATGTCTCTTCTAAATTAATCCAGGTGGGAAAAGACAGTGGACCCCTCTAGACTGGGTCCCGTGGGCTGAAGTGTTGAAGGAGAAACTGGGATGGTGAGTCTGTCCGCAGGTGTCCCTCCCATTTGTACCATGGTATCTAAGCACGCTCTCAGGTACCACTCACTAGTCCAGGAGGGAAGGAACTGACTGAAGCCAAGGATGCACACTGAGAGAGCTCTTGGGTGGAAGAGGCGCTGAGGAAGGCACAAGAAGTGGGGAGGGGCCCTTCTGGAAGGGCTGCGTCAGCCAAGGGCTTTGCACCTAGTAACTTCTGTTGGGGGAAGAGGGAGCCTGAGAGAAAGAACTTTTGCCTGCCGGGATAAAATAGTAAATGCAAGCTGAATATTCTCATCAAGAGTGGGAAGCCGCTTGACTTCTGCATGCTGAGAAGGATTGTCTTCCGGATGCATCCGGGGGAGTTGGAAGGCAGGCCGTGCATATTTCCCCCGTTGGCCATTCCTCTGCCCCAAGGCTGCAGGCAGAGGTAAGTTTCATGCTTGCACAGGTTTCCTCTGTGTGAGTCTCTTCCCATTCTGGTTAATGCTTTCTTGTTCTCTAGGTTTCCTCATATGTGTCAATTCCTGTGAGAAGCAGTGGCTGATATTCTGCCCACACCTCCACCGCCACCCAGGCGAGGAGTAAGAACGTCATCTAGGTGGCTGCCATGTGGAGAGCACACGAACAGTACGTTGCCAGGCCTACTTCCTATCTGCCTGCAATTCTGGGCCGAAATGACTCAAAGGCAGGAACCGTGAGAAACACCACTGAATCTCCAGATTCTGACATGGAGCATTGTTCAGTCTCACATGTTTAATTAAGGTTTATTGAACCTTATAATATAAAATATGTTATATATCATAATTATATTATATATGGTATAAGGTGAAATAACCCAAAGCTTGTAATATTGCAGTGTTCTAAACTGAAGCATAAAAGACACTCTGAATGGACCTCTCAGGCTGGAGGACAGCCTAAGCAGTATGTCTATGAAATGGGAATACAGAGGGCAGAGCTAAACCATTTCTATGCCAGAGAGCCCTTGGGCCCCTTCTCAAGCAGTATTTTTTAACATATAGTAAAATACATAATTTGACAAAGGAAGCAAATCATATAGTTAACAACAGAGCTTTTAAAAATGATAATTTAGTAATATGTGTGTTTATTACTCATTAAATAACAAGATCAAGTAGCAGTTCTAAAAACTACTATGGGGACTTCCCCGGTTGTCCAGTGGTTAAGAATTCACCTTCCAATGCAGCGGACGTGGGTTCAATCCCTGGTCAGGGAACTAAGATTCCACGTGCCACAGGGCAACTAAGCCCACATGCCACAACTAGAGAGCCTACGTGCCATAACTACAGAGCCCACGTGCTGTAACTACAGAGCCCACATGCTCTGGAGCCCACTCAGTCACCACAATTAGAGAGAAGCCCGTGCGCCGGAAGGAAGAGCCTGCGTGCTGTAAGGAATGATCCCATGTGCCGTAACTAAGACCCAACACAGCCAAAAACAAACAAATATTTTAAAATAAATAATAAAAACTACTATGATTTTGAAGTAAAAATAGATGTGAGCAATATTTGAAGATATCGACCACAGCTGTAATGTGACATGAAAATATCTGCACCTTCTATTGGCAAGAGCTTCAGGTACTGCCAGTCATACTGAGGTTTTTTGTCCACGTTTATAATAGAAGGAAACACTGAATTTCAATCAGAGGTTAGTGAAAATAAAGAAATAGGTTTTCTCCAAGACCCACGATCATGGATGCCCTGAATTCTATCTGTGGATCCCCTGGGTTCAGTATACCCTCTACCTGTAGAACACAGGAAAACAGACCACCTAAACTAACAACTATGAACAGCAATTCTTCCATATTTAGAGGAATGATATCTCCCCAAATCAATGTAAGCCTCTACCTACACTATATGATAAACAACTATTTCAGGAGTACTTTGGTTTATGAAGGATATCAGTATTCCTTTATATATTTAAAATGTAAAATTTTATAAGGCTTACTATAAAATTATAGTAATCAAGAGTGTGGTATTTGTTTAAAGACAGTTAAATAGGTGAATGGAACAAGCTAATGAGTTAAGAAATAGGCCCACATATATATAGGCGGTTGATTTTCAACAGAGGTGTCAAAGCTATTCAAGGGGAAAAACACTCATTTCAACAAGTGGTGCTAACAAATAATTAGGTATCAAAATGAAAAAAAAAATCTCAACCCTTACCACGTATCACATACAAAAGGTTACTTGAAATGGATTTTAGATTTAATGTAAGAGAAAACTAAAAACCTAGAATAGAATGTAGGAGAAAATACTTTAGTTAAGGAACGGTTCCTTAGGACACAAAAAAACATAAACCATAAGCAAAAACTCTGACAAATTGGTCTTCATCAAATTTTAAATGTCTGCTCTTGAAAAGACACTTAAGAAAATGAAAAGCAGGATACAGATTGGTAAGAACTATTTGCAAAGCACGTTCCTGATAAAGAGCTTATCGGCAGAGTATGTAAATATTAAAACAAAAACTCAGCAAAAAGAGAGGCAAAAGATTTGCACAAATATTTCACCAAAGAAGATATGCAAACAGCAATGAACACATGTAAAACTATTCAACATGATTAATCAACAGGAAAAGATGAATTAAAAGGAGATAATCACTACACACCCATTAGAATGGCTAAAATTAAAAGGATTGATAATACTAACTGTTGGAGACAATGTAGAACAACCCAAGCTTTAAAGATTGCTGATGGAGATGCAAATGATACGGTTATTTTGGAGAACAAATTTTTGGAGAACAGATTTTTATAAAGTTAAACATACCATATGACCCAACAATTCCATAGATGTTTTCCTAGGAGAAATGGAAACAGAGGTCCATACAGCAAATGTTAATTGTTGCTTTATCCATAGTAGTCAAAACTCCATCAACAGCAGAATAGATAAAAATATTGTGGTACATTCATACAATGGAATACTTCTCAGCAACAGCTAACAATGAACTGCTGATACCAGCAACCACATGGATGAATTTCAAAAGCATTACAGTAAGTGGCTAAGCAAAATAAGCTAGACACCTGCTGTACATGCTGTATTTATATGTCATTTATACAACATTCTAGAAAAGTCAAGACTGTAGAAACAAAACAGATCAGTCACTGGTTGCCACTGGGCTGTGGGTGAAGGGAGGAATTGCCTACAAAGGGGCATAAGGGAACTTTCTGGGGTGATGAAAATGTCCCATATGTTAATTTGGGTGGTGAACACACAACTTGCGTGTGTGTCAAAATTTATTGAACTGCACTTTAAAAGGGTGAATATTATTGCATGTGACTTGTAACTCAATAAAACCCGACTTTTAAAAAATTCTAAAGTTTTATCAAAGAGAAATGATAAATGATACTTTGTTACTAGAGCTAAATTGTCATGTTAAAGAATCCAAAATCAGGATTTTCCACCCAAAATGAAAGGCACTTGTCCATACTCTAAATACAGAGAGGAACAGATGTATTGGCTCAGTATCTTATTGGTTTTTTATGCCATTTGGAAATTAGATTGTTTTGACAAATTACTTGCTAGCCAGGAAAAGCATTAAGGGATTATTTGTCCACTGTGATTTCAGATTTTTCCCTAATGATAAAATCATTTGAAATAAGAGGGCAGCCAAAGTAGTTTTACTCAGGGAGATATTATTTCATACATAGACATGTCAGAAACAGCATAAGCAAGAAAAGGAGATTACTCCAATTTTTATTTTAACTTCACGTGTTATAAATAAGAGCAGCAAACAATTTCAGTGCTAAATAGCACAAAATTCAGATTTCCTTTTAAGAGCTTCTCAACTTAAAGACTTGAAATCATTTATTAACGTGGGTGTTGTAAACTTCACATTGCAATTTGAATCTTCTTAATCCATTTTTTTATAATAAATTTATTTATTTATTTTACTTTTGGCTGTGTTGGGTCTTCATTGCTGCAGGCAGGCTTTCTCTAGTTGCAGCAGGCAGGGGCTACTCTTCATTGCAGTGCACGTGCTTCTCATTGCGGTGGCTTCTCTGGTTGTGGAGCACAGGCTCTAGGCACATGGACTTCAGTAGTTGCAGCACATGGGCTCAGTAGTTGTGGCTAACGAGCTCTGGAGTGCAGGCTCAGTAGTTGTGGCGCATGGGCTTAGTTGCTCCGCGGCATGTAGGATCTTCCCGGACCAGGGATCAAACCTGTGTCCGCTGCATTGGCAGGCAGATTCTTAACCATTGTGCCACCAGGGAAGCCCTCAATCCACCTTAATACCTACTTTAATGCTATTTGAGGATACCATCAGATTATATCGTTAATTTTACTTGTTTATGGGCTCTAATGTCTTCCTACTGTTCTATAGAACGTTTTGCTTTAATAGAATTCTATGTATTTCAAGAATTTCTTTGCAGATAAGTGGTGTGTCCTTCAATAAAGCAAAGAAAAACTTTTAAATCTTCATTAAAGCAATATTCTTCATTTATTTGTTCATAGAACATTATCTTCCTTATCTAAAAGAGCTCTTTTCTCAACTACAGTTCATAGGATGAAGAACCGCCACTTATTTTAAATGAGCTTCTGTGTAACTATCAAATTAAATGAATTAATATTTACCTTTGTGCTTTTTAAAAGTATTGTCATAACATTGGTTGTTTTAATGAACTAGCGGTAGGTAGTTTAGTTTATTTTTATATTCTTTTTTTTTTTTTTTTTGCCAGAAAGACTAAACGGCTAGATTAGTGCATATTTTTATATTTTTCTGCAGATATACTTGATCTCTGAGTAATTATTTGCTGTATTCACATGAGGTTTATTCTTTTGTATCTCTAGGTCTGCTGCCATCTAACACACTAGCTGCTAGCCACATGGGATTATTTAAATCAGTTAAAATGAAATGAAATAAAATTAAAAATTCAGTGCCGCACTCACACCAGACAAATTTCATGTGCTCACCAGCCACATGTGGTCCATGGCTATCCTATGGAGCATTCCCATCATCACAACAGTTCTAGTGAACGGTGCTGGTCCAGATCAGGGTCAGAAAACTTTCTTCTCGTAGGGCCGGATAGTAAATATTGTAGAGTTTATGGGCCAACAGGCAAAACCGAGGTTACTGTTTAGGCACTTATATAACCATTTGAAAAGTAGATTTATTTAAAAATGGAAAAAAACCTCCTTAACTTGCAGGCAGTGAAAAGCAGGCAATGGGCTGGAGTTGAGCCATAGTTTGCCTAGCACTGGTGCCAGTCATTAAGCGCTGGTGCCTTTATCCATTAAGAACATCTTTTTTGAACAGATCTATGTTTTAAGCGCTGGACTAAATATTAAGTTTAGCATTGTGAACAAGAAACATAGTCTCAGCTCTCAAAGAGTCCAGAACGTAACAGGAAAGGCACTACAACAAAAATTACACAATTAATTAGTGAATTATTATAATTTAACAAATAAAATGAAGGAGCTAAACAGGATTTTATGAAAGGAAGTAACAGGGGAACCTAAACTGGTGTAAAAGATTGAGTTGATTCTAAAAATTATCTGCAGCTAACATTATATTTTTAATGTATAGCAACTATTTAGACTTTCCAGCTGACCCATGTGAAGAAAGTACTGTAAAAATTAATAAATCTAGATAATATCTCTAAGTGGGCTGATGTTCAAATATATTAATTCTTACATACCATCTGTTTTATATGTGAATGATAGAAATTATATTTGCTAATATCACATTTACTGATGTTTGGTATTTTATTTTCCTCTACTAGCATCTTTTATTAGAATAAAAGTGTATAAATTAAATGCTTCCTTGTAACTAGAAAAACTTGCCATGGACTAACTCCCCAAATGGCCCCAATTTTCTATTAATTATTTATATCAAAATTCAAATTGAACCCGTTGTTAAAGAAAACAGTGTGATGCATATAAACCTAGGCTACTTTGACAGATATTTTTTTAGAACGTATGACTTCTTTTCATTTGTGAGAACTCAGTATACATAATCAGCACAGCAAAACAAAATAAAAATATACACTATATGTCTTCCCATATAACGGCAGTGTTTCTCAAGATTATATTTGATTTTCTGAGGTCTTTATGGCACTTTGCAGTTCTTTTAAATGTGGCCTTTTTTATGGTGGTGTCAAGAGCTTGCTGTAAATCTAAATATTTAATCACTGAGCACGTGAGAGTCGAGTGAGCAGAAGCCATTCTAAATTGAGCACACACCTTGAATGACAAATAGGCCAAACTGAAATTGTTCGTAGACTAAATCATGTGCCTTATATCTGCTTCGCTTCAATAAATAAACCCCAAACTTAAATGCAGCTGATTATACATCAAGATGAGGACAAAATAAAGGGGATAAAATGTTTCCTAAAACTCCATTTTCATGACATGGAGTTTAATTCTTCAATTTCACTAAAATTAACAGATCCTGCCGACTCAGTTTTAAGCTGTTCTTTTATGATGACAAATGATGTACAGCAAGAAACTAGAACTTGACCTTCCCTTCGCAGCTTCTTAGAACAGTGCATATTAGAATAATGCCAAGAATAGTGGGGCTTAAAAACAAATTTAAAAATCGTGACTGAATCCATCAAGAAAAGATTCCATATGTGACTCACTAGCTGCAGCGCTGCTTTTCTCTCACCTTTGCACAATTTCAGCACAGAGCTGCTGTTATTCTGTAACGCACTTCATGCAAAAATTAAGGATTCTGGCTCCCTCAAGGCAAATGTCCTCAACTCATGTTTACTGAGTGAGAAGAAGAGTCGTATCTATTTAACTCAGAGTGTTGAAGGCCTAGCACAGAAATCAGGTCTTAATGTCATCGGGGATGGAGTCAAATTGACAACTGGCACACATTTTCCTCGTGAACCATGGAACTCCTAGGCACCCAATGGTAAATCTGTAGATGAGCTCACCCTGTGCTTCCATCTGAGGTTCCTTCAGTCTCCAGGAAGGAGCTTTGCTCTGGTTCACTACACAACACCATCACTGTTGAACCCGGTGCCCTTCTGCTGGTTCCCGTTTGCTTGAACTTTTGACACAGGAATTGGTGCTGGTGCAGAGGTGGACAGGCGTCATAATCGGCTGCTGGAGTCATAGGAGGTGATGAAGTAGGAGGAATCGGCCATCTCAGATCTGCTCCACCCTTCATTTCTGTATAGAATCTGTGTCAGCTGGATCCCGATGTCCCAATCCTGATTCTTGAGATCTCAACCGTATCAAAACGTCTTTGGGCACAACTCAGGTTCTCTACTTGCATTTCAAGTGTTCCACTGTTATCATCTATCTCTGAGACCCTCCATGTTTCCCTTTGATTCCTCAAGCCCCAGAAGAAAGCTGAAAGATTTGCTAGGATCTCTTTCCCCCAGTAGAAGCTCTGTGGCTCAGCCAAGATCAATGCTCAGACCTTAAAGAAAATGATGGCCAACAGCTGCCAGCTTATTTCAGGAAGTGATTGTCCTCTTTCTGGAATTTTTGTTTATGCCATTTCCTTAATTTCTGATATCTTTTAAAATATGTGCTTTTTTTTTGTAGTTTATTTGCCCTTTTTTTGGTGGTTGCAGTAAAAGTGTTGGCTTGCTATGACCTACTACATCCTGCCCAAAAGCAGACCTATTCAAGTTACTTTTAAGATGCTGGTATATGTCTACTCGACCTCATTAACACCTCTGTTCTGTACAGCAAAGGGGAAACCTGTAACAAGGTAGCTTCTTTGGTGAAGGGATAGAAATGAGTATGGCCACAGTAGTGAGAGGCCCGCGTACCGCAAAAAAAAAAAAAAAATATGCTTTATAGAGTCTGGAAACAAACTCTAATCCTTTTCATTGGTATATATTTTAAAAGATACAACCAAGAGACATAAAACTTTAAAAAAATCAAAAACACACAAAAGAGCCAAAGTTGGGCGTTGTTCAATTACAATGACCTATCTTTTTTAACACAGGAATTCCTAATGTCTATTTAAATATAATTAATATATTGTATTAATATATTTTATTATATATATTTTTATTAATAGAATGTTTAGGAACTCACTTCCCACACTCATTTCTGTCCTTTCATACTTGGAGTAGCAGACTGTCAACTGAGGAAAAGATGGAAGTATGTTACCTGTGTTCACACATCCCCACCCGTCCCCTGACATATACATACACCACCCACATGTGCGTACACAGATGGCACTAATGGCAAGTAAATTTTATCAGCCTACCCTATTCTGCTGTTTGCTTAAAGGGCACAGATTAATACTCTTACCAGTTGTTTTGTGGTTTTTTTTTTTCAAGTAAGCCTTTTATTTTGGAATAATTTTAGGTTTACAGAAAAGTTGCAAAAATGAAGTTCCCATATACCTCTCACCCAGTTTCCTCTAATGTTAATATCTTACATTCAGACCATGCATTTGTCAAAACCAAGAAGCCAACATTGGTACATTAGTATTAACTCCAGACTTTATCCAGATTTCAATAGTTTTCCACTAATGTCTTTTTGTTTCATGATCTAATCCAAGATTACCATATTGTGTTAAGTGTTTTGTAATTGTTTTTTCAATTGATGTTTTGTAAAGTTTCGCATTTTCTTAATTCAGTGTGCTGTTTGTGCTTCTATATAATCCTTTAGTTTTCATTTGGGAATTGTTTTGAGTGCCAAAGTGTCATGTTTTTCATACTCCAAACTCCTAGGTAGGCCTCTGAAGACAATTTGTCCTTTATTTATGACACTATATATTAAAGTAACTGAAAATATTCAAAATAATGCTTACTTTGTGCAGAGTCCATGAACTCCAACTGGAACACATAAACGTCAAATTTGAGCAATAAATTTTGATTGATTTTGAAATTCCATTTAAGGCACTATTTTTCTGTGTAGAATCTCACGGAAAATATTTTAAAATATTGTTTTATAAAAAATTGTTTCCTATGGGATCTGAAAGTTCTTTAGATAGATTTTTCATAGAATGTCTAAACGATTTAAATACCATTTCAGATTGTCAGAGTGATGGATGTTTTTAAATTATTTTATTAACAGTGATTTATCACTCAAGTTTACAGTACTCTGAACATCATTTTTTTTGCTTCAACTGAACAACTGACATTTTTCTGTTTTGTTCTTTTCCTTGTTGTGTACTCTACTCTGGAGCACTTTCAAATTTCAAAAAAGAGCTTTTATTTGGGGGCCATCAGTGAATGGGCATGAGCCATTGTATTCAGTGAAATAAGCATTGTGTGATTGAAGAATAACTAAGGGGATGGATCATGGTTCCATTAAAAGCACCAAGATACTCCTGGAAAAGCTATGAAAATATGCTCTTCCATTAAGGAAAAGCACTTATCAATGCTGCCAGTCCTGGTAAAGATTGTCTGCTAACATAAAGCAGACATTTCTTGTAACATACATGAGGAGGGCATTAGGCTTGATCACCGCATAAGTATCTGACAGGTAGGACTCGGACATCTGAAGGTAACTTTGTAGCTCTCATCAACTACAGTTGACTGCAAAACTTGGCACCAGTTCAAGGGGGCAGCCATGCTCTGATTAAAGGTCTGGGCCTACAGATCCGTTTGGAAAGGTTTCGCATTAAGATGATTTAGCCTAAAGAGAAAATTACTAAAGCATGGGTCCCACACTGGTGACTTGAAATCTTGTTTGGCCCAGACAGTGTGTTTTCTTTGTTTGTTTTTAATATTTGAATTAATTGCTGAACTCTGAAATGTTGGGAGGTCACACTACCAAAATCTGGATTGCCCTCATTTCTACATGTCAGTAAGAAGCTAGAGGTGACGAGCAGGCCCTTTCTCGATGGGGCACTTCCTCCCCAGCCACACACAGTCCTCACCACACGTGATTGTTTCCTAGCCCTTCAACTGCCAGTTACCATCACTCCTCACACAGCTGTTTTCCTGTGATGAAAAGGCTCTGTTTCCAAGGTGCTCTTCAAAGTAAGAAAAACAGCTGTGTTTGAGAAGGCAGTGTTCCTCATTCAGCGATGCTCCCAACCAGCCCTGAGGATATTTGACCTTGTGACCCTGGGTAAAAAGGTGAGGTCATGTTCCCCAGAAGGTAACATCCCACTACCCTGACTTTCAAACTGGAATTGAGATATGAGTCCAAACATGGTGATTTTTACCTTTAAATGACTTTTACCTTATCGCCTGCAGTAATGGCGTAGTGGTTTTATGCCCAGACACTGCAGCTAGACTACCTCGGTTCAAATTCCCACTCTGCTACTTATAATAACGTACGCTTAGGCCAGTAACTTAAACTTTCCATTCCTCAGTTTCCTCAACTATAGAAGGAGGAAAAAGATAGCACCTACATCACAGAGCTGTTGCAAGGATTCCATGAGCCAGTGTGTGGGAGCACTGGAACCAGAGCCCGGTTCGTGTAATGTGGCATTAGGATTAGCTGGTGCAGTTGTACTCACTTTCTGACTGTGCTAACATGTAATTTATTATACGTGGCTCACATTGCCTCCTAAGTTATAACTCATCCTGGTGTCTGATCTCCACCCACGCTCTGCACCTCCAGGGGTCTGTGCCAGCTCTAGGGTTTGGCGGTGCATTTGCATTTGGAAGGAGGTAAATAAGACAGTGAATAAAATACATTCAGAAATGACAGGGACCTTAGAGACCATCTAGTCCAAGGGCTGGCAGACTTTTCCTATAGAGGGCCAGATTGTAAATATTTTGGCTTTGTGGCCAGATGGTTTCTGTGGCAACTACTCAACTCTGCTGTTGTAGCCCAAAAACCGCCATAGATACAGAATGTATGGGTATGGCTGTGTTCCAATAACTTTATTTATGGACACTGAAATTTGAATTGCATTTACTTTTCACATATCATGAAATATTCTTCTTTTGATTGTTTTTCAACCATTTAAAAATGTAAAAACCATTCTTAGCTCACAGGCCATAAAAAACAGGTGGAAGGCTGAATTTGGCTGACCCCCGGTCTAGTCCCAAACTTACAAACTCCAATGCTTTCACCTGGGAATTCCACCTGGGAATTTTTGGTTGAAATGTGAAGCTACCGGGCCCCCACTCCAAACCCACTAAATAAAAATCTCCAGGTGGTGGGCAGTGGAATCTTTACTGTGAACATGTGTGTGATCCCCACCAGTGTGCCTCTAGGAACCATACTTTGAGAAACTACCCACAGCCTTCCAATGAATATGGAGACTTCATGGCCCTCTTCATAGATCTAGAAATGATTTACAGAGGTTGAATACAACACGCACCACATTGCAAAAGTGAATGGGATCACTTGTGACCTAAATTATTTAAATGTATTCCTTACATTCTTTTATTTTTTTTTTTTCAGAGTCTCCTGTTCACAAAGGTCATTATTTCCTTTTACTGTGTTGGAAGGATGTGGTATCATCTTGAAATTACCCTAGAATCACTGCACATTAGAGAAATCTCATTTTGTGTTTTTTGTCAATGTAAGAACATGTGCATGTTTATTGACATCCTTTGTGGTGACAAAAGAAAAAATCTGAAAAAAATTTAAATGGTCTAGTGAATAAAATCTGGTGATGCTTACTTGAAATTTTATGCCACTATGTAAAGAATGTGTTTGAGCTCACATCCCTGGAGGAGGGATGTTAATCACATACAAAAAAAAAAGAAAAAAGCAAGAGACAGTAATGTGTACAATATGATTCCCCTTTCATTAAAAAAGGAAATACACTGAAGACACTGGTTACCTCAGACAGATAAGAATAGAGGGGGAAATGGAGGATGAAGGACACAACTTTTTCTTTAAACATATCTTTATCGTTTGACTTTTTGTAGGAATAATTTTAAAATAGAAAAAATTTTAAGTGAAAATTGGAAACAAAATTTTGAATAACCTTGATAGCCTGTTTGTTTGGGACAGGAAGCCATTTCCCTGATGAGAAAGAGAGGTCTGCTTCTGAGAGTCACCAACTTGGACAAAGTGGAAAATTTTAATTTATAATATGAATCTGGCTGCAAAATCACACAGTTATCATCTTCTTTTCCCAACTTAAGTCAGCAGTTCAAGAGATCCTTTGATGTGGAATTCCATGATATAAATCTCATCTAAAGTCAGGTAGAACCCTGACTTTGAACAAACCCCTGCTTTGATTAAACAAGAAAGAGGCAACCCATTCTGCTTTTCTGGTCTTTACTTTTAATAGAGTATAATTTTAATACTTTTAAGTCTGTGGTTTGTTCCATTACAGAAAGTTTCTTAGAAAAGTAATCTATCTAAATAATTGTTAATTACACAGCTCCTGTTAGACTTCCACTTTGCCCTGGTATTTTTTCAGCAACAGATTTCTTAAGAATTGTGGAAAGCACTGTTATCAAATGCTAGTCTAAATTATTCCATCTCATTTGGACACAACTGTCATTTCCATATAATTATATTTGAGCATTAGATAACTAATGCTTTCTGAAGTCGAGAGAAAAATAGATGAATCTAATAAATCTATAAAGGAATTCCAAATTAAATATACTCAAGTTCAAAGTGAAAATTTCAAGAGAAAAAGGGGAACTTCTTTTTTTTTTTTTTTTTTTTTTTTTTTTT
>NW_020185339.1:2477822-2522102 GCF_003031525.2 Neophocaena asiaeorientalis asiaeorientalis | reverse complement strand
TTTTTTTTTTTCTTTTAGCGTTACGCGGGCCTCTCACTGCTGTGGCCTCTCCCGCTGCGGAGCACAGGCTCCGGACGCGCAGGCTCAGCGGCCATGGCCCACGGGCCCAGCCGCTCCGCGGCATATGGGATCCTCCCGGACCGGGGCACGAACCCGCGTCCCCTGCATCGGCAGGCGGACTCTCAACCACTGCGCCACCAGGGAAGCCCCTGGAACTTCTTTTTTTAATTGCAACTTATCCATTTGTTCACATGCCATTTGAGTGTTCACTATGTCAGGACCTGTGCTAGTAAATTTATATGTGCTATCACTCAAAGGGAACAGCTCAGAAGCGTTAAGTAATATGCAGTCACAACGCTAATAAATGCACAAGCAGTGATTTAACACAGGTATGTATGTACGGACCTGATATTTAACAAACATCATGGTAGCACGGTGCCGGGCACTGTTCTAGTTAGTTTATGAATATTAATGTATCAAATCCTCATAATAATTCCAGAGGTAGGGACGTTTTGTCCATACCACTTACAGGTGAGTTCACACACCCAGAGGGAGGCTAAGTGAATGACGGAGCTGGAGCTCAAACCCAGCCCAGACCCCAGAGGCCATGCTCTAAACCTCCCCACTAGATGGCCTCGTCTGTCCTACAGGCTTTGTTGCCCACTGCACTGGTCTGCTTAGGAAGGCAGACTCATAAGGACAGAAATGGAATGAGTTGAGTGCTGAAGTCAACAGCAGTGGCTCTGTAGCATTTGGAACTCTGTCATATGAAGTGACTGAAAACCCAACCCAATGCCTTCAGAACAAAAGGAGGAGAGGGAATTTATTGTGTCATGCTTCAGACTGAATTTTATCCCCCCAAAGTTCATAATGCGGAGGCCCTAACACCCAATGTGACTGTATTTGGAGATAGGGCTTATAATTATAAAAAGAGGTAATTAAGGTTAAATGAGATCATAAAGGTAGGGGTCTGGTATGATAGGATTAGTGTCCTTAAAATAAGAGACACCAGAGACCTTTCTCTTTCTCTCCCTCCCTCTTCTCCCCCTTCCCCTACCCCTTTCTCCTCCTTCTTCTTCTTCTTTCCCTCTCTCTCTCTCTCTCTCTCTCTCTCACTCTCACACACACACACATGCAGACACCAGCATAGAGGCTGCCTGTAAACCAAGAGCAGAGGCCTTCAGGTGAAACCTACTTTGCCTTCAAATGAAACCTACTTTGCTGGCACCTTGATCTTAGATTTCCCAGCCTCCATAACCATAAGAAATAAACTTCTATTGTTTAAGTCACCTAGTGTATGGTATTTTGTTATGGCAGCCTGAGCAGACTAAGACACATTATGGCTCTGAAAAGTCCTAGGGCTAATCTAGTTCAGATACAGATGGATTCAGGGGCTCAAATACTAATATAATACTCTAGCTTTTTCTCTCTTGCTCTCTCACTCTCTCTTGCTGTCCCTCTGTCCCTTTCACCCACTCTTGTTCTTCTTTCCTCTGAATTGATTTCATTCTTAGCTCAGCATCCTCTACATGCCCCCACCCCTCAAGCTGACTGAGCAATTCTAGGTCAGTAGCTGATCCTAATGATTCTGACGCATGATCCTAATGAAATCCCAGGGGGAAGAATGCATCTCTTCACCCACAGTTCTAAACAGAAGGGTTGCAATCAAGCCTTACAGGGTTTGCTTGGGTCAGATACCTATCCCTGCACCAATCACTATGGATTGGCTAAGGCTGAGTCACATATCTCCCCGCTGGAGCAGGCAGCCTGGGGTCAGCCCCTTTTGAACTATTGGCTGTGCGTGGAGGAGCGTGTCTCCCCAGGAGGAAATCAGGATGGCTGCACCAGGAGAGAGAAGGGACGCCAGGCCAGCAATGCCAGTAAGTCCACCACAGTGTTTGTTATTAACCTTCTACTAGCTCACTAATTGTCAACAGAGTCTGTGCAGTGAAATGACTTGGGGTTTGTAAAAACTAGATGCCAGAGGCTTACCCTCAGCAATTCAGATTAGATGCTTTGTTCAGAAGCCTTTTGAGGATGTATGGACCAGAGGCTCTGGTCTGAGATACTCTTCTTTTTTACTTGGTAACTTAATGCTGAGATTCAGTCTTTTCAGATACAACTTATTGGAAACTAACAAGAATGTTATGATTAAACATGTATTTGGTCTTTGTCCCTGTTTCTGGCACAAAGCTTCTAAAATTCTTGAATTTCCTAAGTGATAAGGGTGATAAAAGTGTCTTAATATACCTAACAAACCCCTTTCAACCACACCTGAGTTTATGTCAATTAGGTAACTTTTGTAAGCACTTAAGGATGGTGCTGGTTGCCAGGGGAACCAGCCCAGTGATTAAAGGGTTGGAGATTTCAATCCCACCCCACCTCTGGGGAGGAGAGAGGGACTGGAGGTTGAATCAATCACCAGTGGTCAGTGATTTAATCAATCACACATATGTAATAAAGCCTTCTTAAAAACTGTAAAGGACAGCGTTTGGAGAGCTTCCAGGTTGGTGAACACGTGGAGGTTGGGAGAGAGTGGCACACTCGCCATTTCTCCATACTTTGCCCTACACTCTTTTCTACCTGGCTGATCCTGATTTATACCTTTTAATTATAAACCAGTAATCTAGCAAGTATTTCTGAGATCTGTGAGATGTTCACTGGAACCTCCAATCCATAGCTGGTTGGTCAGAAGCACAGGTAACAACCTGGGCTTGCGACTGGCATCTGATGTGGGAGAAGGGTTGTGGGACTGAGCCCTTAATCTGTAGGAGCTCAAGCTGTTCTCTAGGGAGGGTCAGAATTGAGTTGAAGTGTAGGCCATGCAGATGGTGTCAGAGAATTGCTTGTTGGTGGTGTGGAAAGCCCCCACGCACACATTAGAATTGGTGACCAGAATTTTTAGAGATACTCCCAATTCAAACACTTTTTAATGTTTGTGTAAAATTCGCCTATTAAAATGCAGCTGTGTACCAAAAATGACATTCCCTTTCCTAAAAACTAGCAAGTAAATGAAATAAAATTGTCCTTTGAGAAACAAATTATAAGATATACAATCAGTGGATTAGAGTATAAATCTGCAAAGCAAACTAAAGGAGCCAGAACGGAGCTTAAGTCCAGCAGGACAACAAGCATGCAATGCATTCTTATTATTTTACTTTTGTGACTTACCATTTATGCATGGGGCTGAAAATATTTACTTCCAACAGGAAAAGAATTACAGTGTGTTTTTCATCCACATGCAACTTTCTCCTCACTGCTAAATTTGCTAACTTTAACGGCCATTGATACCATATCCCTTTATTTCTGGGTTTTGTTTCGTTGCCTGTGTGAGAAATAAGCATGGAAACAAAATCAAAATGAAACAAAGAGCAGAGTACAAAAGAAGAGAAGAAAGAATACAGAGTGTGGGAAGGCTGGGAAACCCCATTCTGCTGAATTTCCTAGCTGAAGAAGCAGCCTGGACATTCATAGGAAAAAAAACTGGATCTCATCTGGGATACCAGTTGTTCAGTTTGTGGGAGTGTCCAAATATGTATGAATATGTGTATTAACAGAGGAGTGAACTCTTACTCTGAAACTGCTGGGGAAAGAAATGGAAAGGAGCGTTTAAGTAGAAGTAGGAGAAGAGTTGCGATACCCTCTTAGCCGTAAGCAACAGAAAATAATTCTGGCCTTACATTTAAACAGAAATGGAGGTTTTTTTTAATGAATAAAGTTTAGCTCATAGAAGCACCATAAAGCCAAATAACCAGGCTTAGAATGTGGGCAGAAACAAGGTCAGACCAAGGCCGAAATCATGGTACAGGCCAGTGCGACGAGATCGCCGCTGCTGCCTTCATGGGAATCTGGACCGTGCAGCTGGCTCGTCCAGCCCTGCACACTGGGTGTCATTGTCACATGCATTCCATGGCCTGTTTTACACAGTCAGTGTAAACTGTGACTTCACGAACAGCAACTCCCTCATGTAAAGAAAGTTAATTGTAACCAAATTGTATTTAACGTCTTAAAAATGTGCAATCTATCAACGTCTAATAGAATGAACATACTTATATTTTATCAGCCAATAATTCCACCTGGGAGTATATGCCCTGGTGAAATGCACTGAGTGTGTGCGAGTATCTACACACCCAAGGATGTTCATTGGAAAATAATCGTCCTCTTCAATTGTTTTTAAAATCAGTTCCTTAAATGCAGATTAGAAGAATGCTTATCAAATGGCCAAAGCTGGGATAGAGAAAAAATAATTTCTAAAAATCAGTCTGAATCAGAAGAGGGATTCCAAATATTTCCAGAAGCCTGGAACACTAGGGTAAAACTGACAAAATGGAGTATAACAAAGTACATTTCTTTTGCTTCACTTTTTAATAACCAGCTGTATGAGTACAGAATAGAGAGGACCTGACTTTGGGGGCTATTTCCTAAGAAAATAACTTGAGACGTCTGAGTTGACCACAAACCTAATATGCACATTATATGATGGCTAAAGTAGCTCTGCTCTCAGGTTAGATCCAGCCTTGTGTTCAGTTCAGGAGGAGGGAAATTGACAAACCGGAAAAACTGCAGAGGAAGGAGATCAAGATGAGAAGTGTGACACCTTATATGAAAAAGAATAGAAGGAAACAGTAATATTTAGGCTGAAAATAAAGAATAAGGGAAGATGTAACTGTTTTCTAACATTATGTGGAAGAGAGAAAAAAACCTGAAAACCACAGAATTTCATGATCTGTGTTCCTCCAGGGGATAAAACATAAACAAATGGATAGAAATTACATGAACATGGATTTTGTTCTGATATAAGAATAGACTTTGTAGCATCTGTAGGTTTCTAATAGTTTAATGAGGTAGTGAGCTCCTTACTACTGGAAGTAATGACGGCTCTCTTTATTGGGTCAGAGATTTTAAATATTTAAACTTTACTTGTTAATATTCTTTTGCATTCAAATTTTTTACTTTTCAGGTAAGAAAATAGGCTTTCAGAGTAAAGAAAAAAAAACACTAATAGCTTGGTGAATATTCTATATTCAAGATTCTTTATCTAACTGATCTTAATCAGAAGCCATCAGATTTAATTACAAAATAACCTGGTTTCTGTCTCTCTCTCCTTTTAGTCCTCAGTGGGGCTGTTCCTTTCCCTATTTGGATGGCATCCTGGGCCAGCCTGTGACTTTACAAGTTCTATTTAGTTAATAGTCCTACACTCACTTCAAGTCACAAACACAACCTAATTTATGATTTAAAACACGTTATTAAGTGTCCATTGACAGATGAATGGATAAAGAAGATGTGGCACATACATACAATGGAATATTACTCAGCCGTAAAAAGAAACGAAATTGAGTTATTTGTAGTGAGGTGGGTGGACCTAGAGACTGTCATACAGAGTGAAGTAAGTCAGAAAGAGAAAAACAAATACCATATGCTAACACATATATATGGAATCTAAAAAAAAATGGTTCTGAAGAACGTAGGGGCAGGACAGGAATAAAGACGCAGATGCAGAGAATGGACTTGAGGACACGGGGAGGGGGAAGGGTAAGCTGGGACGAAGTGAGAGAGTGGCATGGACATATATACACTACCAAACGTAAAATAGAGAGCTAGTGGGAAGCAGCCGCATAGCACAGGGAGATCAGCTAGGTGCTTTGTGACCACCTAGAGGGGTGGGATAGGGAGGGTGGGAGGGAGGGAGACGCAAGAGGGAGGAGATATGGGGACATATGTATATGTACAGCTGATTCACTTTGTTATACAGCAGCAGCTAACACAACAATGTAAAGTAATTATACTCCAACCCCTGGGGACTCCCTCCCAGATCCCTCCGCTGAAACTCTTACCATGGGCTGGGCCTCAGCTTTGACTGAGCCTCTCCATCCTGCTTTAGACATGTGCCTGCCGTCTCCTTTCCCCGCGGACCGTGTACTCGAGTGGAATCCCTTTAAAAACAACCGTAGGCTGACCTCACAGCCATAGTTTCTACAACTAGTCCCCAGGATCCATACACCTTAACTTGATACTGGGCAGGTGCAGTTACTGCCCAGAGGCAACTCTGCTCTGTTGTCATCAGCTGCTCTCACTCTCTCAGGCACGCTGTGGGCTACAGTCCCTGCGGCCCAGGAACACCTACCGTACTCTCTGAGTGGTTCCAGGGAAGCCCCTCTCACCAGGCTTGCCTTGGGGAGGCTGCATAACCACACCCCTCCCCGCGGGGGGAGGTAAGAATGCAGCTCTCACCCAGGAAAATCTCCTGATAGACCCTCTCCAAATCCCAGCCCTTTTGTTGTTTTCATATCGCTGCTCTCAGTGAAGGACCCAGGTAAAGGGCTCATAACGTCAGTGGACTCGAGTACTTTCTTTCCAATGGACTCGAGAATTTTGCATTTTGAAGATCTATTATATCTGGTAGCTACCATACCTTGGTGCCCTGGTCAAATTTTTAAATTAAACATCCCTATTATATTCATTTATTCCCCTCGACAAACCCATTTGATAAGCCTCAATATCCACATTTTACGGAGAGGAAAAACTGAGGCACAGAGAGATTAAATAATTTGTCCAGACCATGATCATACAGCTTGTAAATCGTGAGACTGGATACTATAAATGCAGAATCTGTTATCCACATGTGCCCCATACTGTGTTGGGTTAGCTGGTTGTGTTGTGTAGAAGAATCAAGCTACATGTATCATTTTCCTTGTGGGAGCAAAGGGAGGAGGACTGTTGCTGCTGCACTGCTGGAACCAAACATCAATTTCTAATTAACGTAGTTCAGTCAGTGGCTGCTCAAAATCTCTCCTTGGAGGAGCAATACATCCTGACGCATGCAGCCAGAGAGCAGCTGCATATGTATGTTATTCAGCCAATTTAGCTGTTGGATTTATATGACAGAGGATCACAATAAACAGTTACTGAGCACTTACTAAGTGGCACTCACCCGGATTCTTTCATCCTTTCCTCATAACACAAAGGTAGTATGTTTCCCATTTTACGGATGAAGAAAGAGAGACCGGAGGAAAGGCACTGGGAGAAAACACCAAAGACAGAAGCCAGACTTTTCGTTCCTGTTCCATCTCTCGCTAGTGCTCAGAGTTTGCTGATCCAATTCCATGACTTCTTAGGGCCATATTTCTCCTCATCTATCAAATGGGAAGAATAACGTACATCCTATTTGCTTTGTAGGATCCTTGTGGTGTCAAATGGGACAATGGGTGGGGAAGAACTTTCAAAACCAGAGTACTGTCTACATTCAGGGAATCATTATGACTACGTGATTCCCAGCCCGTGAAGGCAGCTGCTGCAGGTAAAACTGCAAACTCTGCCTTTGTCAAGGGTCGCATGACAAGGACCGCAGTGCTGTTGTCCAACATGCATGGCAGAAGAGAGGTTGTGTCCTGAAAGTCATTTAAACAGAAGGAAAGGTAACATAATTAAAACAAAGCGAACCCCTCAGAAATAGTGTTGTAGGGCCGAGACAGGGCCCGGCAGAGAAACCTTTGGGATACTTGCATTGCTCTTGAGAACTATTACAGAGCTTGAAAATGAGAGCCAGGTGGAGGAAAAGGGAGTAAGGCCGCAAAAGATGAGCAGAGAGAGAAAAGAAACTCAAGCTCACAAGTTTGGGGACAGTGAGAATAACAATACCGAAAAGTGTTTTTAAATCCACTCAGAAATGACCAGAGATTCTAAGATATGACTGGATGTTTGCAGAACACAACAGCTGCTGCATTCCACAGTCTAGAAGGGAAATAATGGAAACTTTCTTTTCTCTTTTCCAACGAGACATAACAGAGGCAGAGCTGATGTAATTAATGAAAAAAAGATGGCTATTTGAAACAGTGAAGGCGCTGAACAACAGGATGGAATGGAAATGAGGCCCACATTTAGGGACAATTCATTATTTATCTGCTGTTCTTTTTTATGTTCACCACGTTCTGCTAATATTCCTCTCTCCAGGGAGACTACCAAACCAGGTTGGTTAGCGATACAAGCATGAGCAGTTAGACGCTATGATATAAACTGCAGGTAGATGGAGTTATTCCTTGAATATCAATTAGCAGAGTCCATCCAACTTGAAGACTCTTACAATTGTATACTTCAACTTAATGGATCTGTTTTCAAATTCCCTTTAATGGCCCTTCTGTGTCCATAATATCTACTTTTCCAGACATCCTTAGTAGAAACCATTATGGACAATGTATGTAAAATCCCCTAAGGAGAGCATATGGAGGAGAGACTGTGGATTGCCAAATTTAGCAGCTCTGGAGAGAGTGTTTTTGAATTAAACTTGTGTCTATGGGGATTACAGTTCATTTATGACTGGCAAAACATATCATCCGCATTCTGAAAGATAAATCCCACTGATATACATGTGGATTTCACAAGTGTTTCTCAAAAACCAGAAGACAAAAAAAAAATCTTTCCACAAAATGTAGAAGTTCTGTAATAGTTTGGAATTATGATAAGTCACATGTTATTTTAGCCGTATTCTTACTGTCAAATAGGGGATTCTGTAAGTGCTATACGAACTCTGACCTGAGGAAACTTGGTTCAGAAGTTGCATGCCTGAGATGTTAGGGTAAAATGACCGTTTTGAAAAACTTAAAGGACTGACAAGGCAGTGACAACAGTCTTTGGTGTTTTAAAGATATGTAAAAAAATTTCAAAAGTTTGGGGAGGCCGGAACCAGAGTATTGTCAACTTTTTCTTTTGCCAAATAAGATCAGTTTTAATTTTATTTTTACTTATTTTATTCCATTATTATCTTTTTCATAAAAAAGATAATTGATAGAACAAACAAAAAGTTTAAAGTGCAGTTCTTTAAATTTAACGTACTTAGCTTCATGAAAAATCATCTTGGTTTATCTTAGTGTTCTGATTTCATGGTGGACCAGGGGAAATACAGTAGCGAACCAGAGATGGTCTGAGGAGCCACAGCTGAAAACCACTAGCCTGATTCACTTCATTAGCACAAGCTAGTTCTCTATCCTAAGCAACCATTAAAATCTAATTCAAAAACTTCCAACATCCAGCAAACTCCTGTAATTTAGGGCAAAGTGATTAAATCTTCTAGTGAATGTTACATTTATTGGGGAATGGTGTTTTATTCTGTACCCATTCAATAAATTTCTTGAAAAACAATTTCTTAATTTCCATTTTCAAGGACCTGATATAGCTAGGATTTTACCCATCTTCTAATAGTTAAAACTATTATCTTATCTTGAAATGCTAGTAAACTTCTAACTTACATGCACAAAATACTCTTAATTCTAGCTTTCCTTTTTTCATCCTTAATAAAAAAGCTTTTTTATACTCTTCTTTATAGGTTAAATCAAACCATGAACTCCATGAAACTACTAAGATTGCTTGTTTTTTGGCATTGTCTTGTGTTAGATGTCTAATATTAAATGTTCCTATGAGTGAAGAATTAAGAAGCCTTATTATTCAGAGTTTTTTTTTTTTTTTTTTTTGGCTGCGTTAGGTCTTTGTTGTTGCACGCAGGCTTTCTCTAGTTGCGGCAAGCGAGGGCTACTCTTCCTCATGGTGCATGGGCTTCTCGTGGTGGTTTCTCTTGTTGCAGAGCACGGGCTCTAGGCGCGCGGGCTTCAGTAGTTGCAGCATATGGGCTCAGTAGTTGTGGCTCGCAAGCTTAGTTGTTCTGCAGCATGTGGGATCTTCCTGGACCAGGGCTTGAACCCATGTCCTCTGCATTGGCAGGCGGATTCTTAACCACTGCGCACCAGGGAAGTCCCTATTCAGAGATTTTTGATGTTGCAACATTTCTAAATGGAATTTGGACTATTCTAAAAATAAGTTTATTAATTCTGGTGGAGCACAATTCTTACCGTGTACTTAATTTTGAAAACCTTGATTTGGGATACTTATATTCAAGCACACTGAGTTCTTTTTCCCACCTGTTTGAAAATTAATGTTAGTACCCCGATACTTTTAGGAGAAGAAAACTAGCTAAATCTTTCCTCTGGCAAGATCTGTGAGCAATCTTCTTGAGTATTAAATTATTAAAGGCCAGGGAAGGAGAGTGTAGTTTTTTCCTCCTTACCCTGTTACTCTAAAAGCCAACATATGCTTAAATTCTATCTACACAAACTAAGCCTAAAATCCCAAGCCAGGTAATCCACACATGAAAAATATTTTTTTCCCATGGGAAATTAACCTGAATCCTGGAAAGCAGGACTAGGGATGAAGAGAGTTTCACGTTTTTACTGGTATCAGTTCATGAATGTTTGAATTTTTTTTCAACAAGCTTGTCTTCCTTTTGTAATAAGTAAAATTATCAAGAATTGTTTTTGAAATCTGAAATATGTGTTTTCCTGACTCTATAGCAACTATGCTTTCATTCTCAGAAATAAGTAAAACACAGGTGGGAGGTGAGGGTCAAAACCTAACGCATTTCTTGAACTGAAGAAATTATTGAATATAGAATTTGAAACTGCGTTAAAGCTAGCAGAGATCTGTTATTTTTCTTAAATATTTACTCTTCGATTCATGCTAGTAATTTTCCCTAGACCTCACAAAAGCAGCTGCTCTTTGCTGAAATTGTCAAAATGACTTTGGCTACATTATTTGAGAACCAGTAGAGGTCGCCATGTACCATGTTCTAGCATTTTAGGGGGAGGAAAAGAACTCCTGAAAGTCTGATTGGTTGGTAAAAACTGCACAAAGGGGTCAGAAGTTTTCAATATGAAGCTTTCCTCTTAGAAGCTTTGCATAATTGAATCAATATTCAAGTCAGAGAAAAGAAAGTATAAATACAAATAATGGATAAAAGATGCTGGTGTTATAGAACTTCAAAACACATAATTTCTTAGAAATTACATTAAAAATTCTTCTAGTTGACTTAGTTAATACAGATCCTTCTTTATGTCAAAATATTGGGACAAAAACCTCAAAAAGTTATCAGTCCCAACGTGGTAAAATCCGTATATTTGTAAGTGGCTTTGTGGTCTCTTTCTACCACTATGTTTGGAACGCTTAAACATCTCAAATGCTTGTTTTTGCCCCCAAATAACCTGTGACTTTCATTCTGTATGTTAGATTTTTTTTTTAATGTGTTAGTTTTCTCAACTAACAATATAAGTTACCCTGTCACAGAGTTAGTATAACTAGTGGCTATCACAGTTTACGAAGAATATTGAAGCTTGATACGTAATTACTGCTGCTGGGCTTCCCAAAGATAGTTTAAAGTTTAATTTATTTTCTTTAAGGCATGATTGATTTGTGAAGCAAAGACATAGTTTGGAGGTAGAATGTATAGATATCTTGAAATAATAAAAAATCAGCCCTTGGGAATTCCCTGGTAGTCCCGTGGTTGGGACTCGCGCTTTCACTGCCGGGGCCCAGGTTTGATCCCTGGTAGGGGAACTAAGATCCTGCAAGCCACGCAGCATGACCAAAAAAAAAAAACCAAACCAGCCTTTTAGAAGAGAGAATAAGGGAATAAGTTTAAGCCTGGTAATTCTAGAATAGACAAATGGGTAGATATATAGGGATATGCAACTCAAACTAGGGAAATTTTTTCCTATAAACAGAATTTTCTCACAGAGAAATGATTGCTTCAGAAGTTAGTAAGCTTACCATTGCTGGAAACTTTCAAACAGATTAAATACTCACTTGGTGAGAAATGCGTTAGTGATTTAATTTCTCAGGTTTGGGTGAAAAGCTGTATTAAACTCCTAAGAAAAAACAATTTTAATTCTTTAAAAATTTTTTTAAATTGGTGACAGTGTTATATTAAAATTGAGTGATATTAGAATAATGCTAGCCGATGTGACAAATAAGTCTGAAAATGTTAGTGGCTTAACGCAACCATTTCTTTCGAACTCAGGTACTGGTCCAATGCCATTTATTGATGGTTGGTGGTTGACTTTCCTCTATAGGGAGATTCAGGGACTCAGCTTCTGTCCATCTTGTGGCTCATCATCTCCTAGGGCCTTGAAGTACTTTGCCTCCAACCAGGGGAAGGGGAAAGAAAGAACAGGGAATGTACACCTACTTCCTATCTTATTGGGGAAATGACACAATTACTCCTGCTCATATTCCACTGGCAAGAGTGAGTCATACAATTCCATATAGATTTAGGGAGAAAGGGACTTTTCCACCATCCATCCCTTTCACCACTAAACATTTGTGAATGCCTTTCTTCTTAGACATGAAACAAAATCATTACCCCTTCAAGGAAGTCAACTCGGAGTTACACTCAGTAATTTCATCCAACTCAAAGTTCAGAAAATTTCAATGACGTATAATCCTCTCCATCAGGTATGAATGTAACTCTTCATCATCCAGTATCTATGTTTGTTTCCTAAAGTAGATTGCATCATTGGCCCAAATCATGACCACTCCTTGCATCTGCATCGTTTGCCGTGTAACTTTACAGTGTCCACTCACTGTAGGTGAAAGGTTGCACCCACACTTTGAGCTCAGTCACATGACTTGCTTTGACCAGTGGGATGGTAGCACACAAGTTGTAAACAGAAGCTTGCCCTCTACTACTAACATGAGAACATGCTCAAGGCTAATCTACACAAGGATGAGCACACATGAAGCAGAGCCAATTGCCCCAGCCAAGGTGTCCTAGGTTAGTTGACAGCTAGCCAAGCTTCAGATATATGAGTGAGCTAAGCCAAGACAGAGCCACCTGGCTAAACCTCAGCTGATCCTAGACAGGTGAGCAATAAAGATTTAATGCTGTAGGACACTTAGGGTTTTGTAATGGTTTATTGTGCAGCCTTATTGTGGTAATAGATAACTGATACCTTTCCCACAGTAGACTTTCAGCACTTAGTGAACAGAAACTTTATTGTTTTGTTTTCCTGTTTGTAGTAGGGATAATATCTATTAAAGTGCTTTTCCAAATTAGAATTCAAATTTTTGTTGAGCTCAGTTTCATATATCACAAGATTTAGCTAGAGAATATGCTTGAAATAATGTCAAACATAAGCATAAATCACTTTTTATATAGTTCTAGCACTTTTAACTTTTCAAGTCACTTTCAGATCTCCTTTCATTTGATTTTCATAGCAATCCTGATGTAAGGTAAAACAGATATTAATTCTATACTACTATCAAATCTCTGTGACTGAGTGACTTAGTCCGATGACTATGGGTTAACAACAGAACACACTGGAATCCATATCTCCTGGCTCCTAAAATCTGCTCCCACAGCTGAATAGGCCTCATTAGAGAATTAAGGACACAACATTTCCATTGCTATTCTATGATAAATATAGTTGTGACATTTTTGCTTCATCAGTGGATCGTTTCAAGGGTAAGCTTTCTTCCTTCAGAATGATCCCAGCTTATGCCTGTTCTCTCTAACGGAATGCTAATGCCAGTATTTTCTATACCAATTAGAGGAGCTGAAGAACTAAACGATTGGTAAACAAGAATTGGATGTAAATAAATTTTGGCCTATAACAGAGTTTTTCAACCTCAGCACTATAGACATTGTGGGTTAGACAATTCCTTGATGGGAGAGGAGGGGTACCCTGTTCCTTGTGGAATATGTAGCAGAATCCCTGCCCTGTACCTAGTGTATGCCAGTAGCGTTCCCCAAGTTATGACAACTAAAAATGTCCAGATATTGCCAAATATCACCCCCACCATTGAGAAACATGGGTCCACAGATTAAATGCAACCAGGGTTTTACAAGAGTGTCAGATTCCTTGGACATGAGAGCTGACATCTAAGGGATGAGTTCGTGCAACCTTTTCATTTTATAAGAGAAGAAACTACACCCAAGGGTTATGATGCAAGGCCATAAGCCTGATTAATGCCATGTCTTTTGACACAATTCGATAATTTCATATGCTGTATATCTGCTCCCCTTTACTCTGCAAGTGCAGTCTCAGAATTTCGAATAGCCCATTCAACTTCTCATTCCTGTTCTGGGTCCAGGTGATGATTTATTAGCCTTCCTTTGGGTTTCCATAGGAGCTTGATCCTACCCAGATAAGGTCACAGGTATATTCTTACCTGACTTCTCTTTTCTACCTCTTTAATTCACTCACACACTTGACCATATTTGCCATTCTTCCCCAGGCCAGACCCAAGTAATAGTCTTTTTTTTTTGTCTCTTCTTTTCAATCTGTATTTTTAGGCCCAGCTCTCTAGCTGTTCCCAAGATGCTAACTTCTTTGACTGTCCCTAGATATTATCTTCTTTTTATCCTTTTCCTCTTTCAGGCCTTCTTTGAAAACAACCTTTACCATTCCACAGTCGTAGACCCTGGTGTACCAACTGTCTCAAGGAAAGACCTCCTACAGCCAAGAGGACCTTTTCGACACAAGATCTGCATATCTCCTTTCATTCCCATCACCCTCCCAAATCCCCAATCAGATATTCATGAGGCATATTTTCACCTTAAAAGACAAATTGTCAATTTGTCCTTGGACTTCTCCATTGCTCTCTTTCTGAAATACTTGTATGTCCTATTCCAGCGCACAAACTCTCCCCTCACTCCCCACTTGCAGCAGCTCCTCTTTCTCGTCATTGCTGTGGGGCACAGGGTGTATTTTCTATCCCAGTCCCTTCTTTTAAACATGTAAATGAGCAAAACAAAATAGCTCTCTATCAAATGTGTATTAGCAAATTCAGTCCTTTGGGAATGCTGCTCTAAGAATTGGGTGGAAAACAATTATTTGATAAGGGTGCAAACTACAATAAAAAGTCCATAATTAAAAACTTGGTATCATAGTATTCAAAGAGAAAAATGTCATCTATTTGTATTCAGGAAATTGACTCCTTTCATTCTAGCTTATCCAGAATATAATCTGGTTTCCAATGATTATGTATTAACCAGTTATAAAAATTTGCTACCATGTGGAGTAAAGAGAAAAAACTAGCATGCCACGGAGTACTCAGGTAAAAGGCAGTTGGAAACTATAAACTCATCACTTCCTTTAAGAGGGGTTATTCATTTTCTTTTAAAATTATCTTGATTTATTTAAGAAAAAGATGAAGGTAGGGAAAGATTTGGGAAAGGAAGAGACTCGAAAATCTCTGTAGAGATTTTAGCTGGGGCAAATAAAAACAGAAAAGATTTATAAGTGAGGATGCAAGGTGCTGAGCAACTTCTGCTCCAGAAGGAACCTAAAAAAAGAAGCAGAGTCCAAGATCTATAAAAATAAGAAGGAAGGGGGCTTCTCTGGTGGCACAGTGGTTGAGAGTCTGCCTGCTGATGCAGGGGACACGGGTTCGTGCCCCGGTCCGGGAAGATCCCACATGCCGTGGAGCGGTTGGGCCCGTGAGCCATGGCCATGGCCGCTGAGCCTGCGCGTCTGGAGCCTGTGCTCTGCAACAGGAGAGGCCACAACAGTGAGAGGCCCGCGTACCGCAAAAAAAAAAAAAAAAAAAAAAAAAAAAAAGGAAAGATTGTGAACATGTAGTGACTCCAAAAAAAAAAAAAAAAAAAAAAAAAAAAAGACGGAAGTATATGGGTATATATAGTTCTGAATGTCCCATTAGCATGCAATAGATATTAATAAACATCACCTGGAAATTTTAAAGTTTTAATTCTCAGCTCTGATTTCAAGTTTCATACGGTTTTCTTGATTTCAGGAAAAATAATTTGCAAGCTTGAGGAGGTTCTTTTGGCTTGTTGTCTGGATTAGAAAGGAACAGTTTTTATACTTATCATATAAGCAAATAATTTTTAATGAAAACATCTTTTTAAAAATGTACTCACAGCTATATGTTTTTAAGATACCCACTAATGAGAATTTTATTTTAAGTCAACATTGTGCCTGGGTCTAGGAAACCACAGAGTGTAGAGGAAAGTTGACAGTGATCAAGTAAATTTAGGCAGTGGTTATGTGTTTGTACGTGAAAGCTGGCTTTGTAAAATTTAGTCGGTTTGCCTGTATTCCTCTTAATGCTTCATGAAAACATGATGGTCAAATAGTATAATTTACTTCTCATTTTTTATTTATTTGTGAGTATTGGCAAGGGAAAACATGGACTAACCAGAGCAGGCCTCTGAGTCTTCCCTCTAGTAGCTGCTAGACAGCAGGAGGCAAATCAGTTACCCATGGCCCCAATATTGCCCTGTAAATAACAAACAGGACACTTCAGAGAAACATACGACAATAAACATTGATTTCTTTTGTTATGAGTACAGGACTTGGCTGGTGTACTGCAGATCTCCGCTGGGCTCAGCCAAACTGAATTGGTCTTACTTCTGCTTCTTCAGCCAATTGGAAGGCCAGCTAGGAGCTGGTTCTTCTAGGATGGCCCCAGCAGGAGCCACTCTGCTCACCCCCAAGGTTTTCTCACTTCCCTTTAGCAGGCTAAAGGGACTTACTCTCATTGTGGTGGCAGGAATCCAAGAAAGCGAGCAGAAGTGTACAAGGCCCCTTGAGACCTAGGCTCAGAACTGGAATTACTTGGCTTATGACAACATGCTTATGACCAAAGCAAGACACAAGTCTATAGCCCGGAGCCAAGGCTGGGAGACAGACTCCAGGTCTTCATGGAAGGAACTGGAAAGTCATATCTCCAAAAGGGTGGCAGAGAGACGGGTAGAAATTGAGACCGTTTTTGCAATGAATCCGCTACACAGAACAGCAACCCTGGTAGAAATGGAAAACTGGAGAGGGAGGGTGTATCTTAAGGCTATATTTTCTTAGCAAGCACCCTGCTTTTATGTACATTAGATATTTATTAAGGGAGGTGTGATGCTATCTCCTTTGTGGCACACTCGCTCCTGACACTATTTTATATTTTAAAGCACCATGGAAAAATCAGACAAAGCAGTTCAAGTTTTGGTATATTTTAGTAATTCAGAACTTCATTTATCTAAGGCCTTTTCTCCACTACCACTAACATAATATCGTGAGTCTTTTCTTTAATTTGTTCTGCGTACATAAAAGTTAGGGCTTTTTTTTTTCTTTAATCTTTCCATGGAGAGTGTGATTATTGTCTCTCTTGTTTGTGTGTACATACTTCCCCTAGTACTAATTCTCCTTGGTGATAAAATCTCTTTTTCTGTTTTTTCCTTCCCTTAAGCATACATTTCTCCTCCTTACAACAGCAGCACTTTGATTTTTCTATGGGGAATTACCCCTCTTCCTTTTCGTGAAGACTGCTTATGACTGTCAAGATATAGGGACATAACTCAAACTAAACCAATGGCCCCTCTGCCCAGGGAATTTTAATACTTGGTTCCTTGGCGCCTTCTTTAATTCTAGGAATTACTTCATAGCTTTCCAAGAAATTTCCTTTTGCAGGTTATCCAGATGTGTTTTCTGTTCCTTACAATCAGAGAACACTGAAAAATGCATCTGTTAAGTTTTACTACATAGGCACTTTCCCTTACCTGCAATAATTTACAGTATATTGTTATCACTCCAAGTTCTTATCTATGGAGTATAACTTAGGTATTTTTACCTTTAAAAAAAGGGCAGAAAGGTATTGAATATTTGGATGGATAAGCAGCCGTAGGAGATCTTGGAATGGGGATCATGGTGGAACATATAGTGTCTGTTTATATTTATTGACAATAAAATGAAGCTAGAGATAGTAGAAAGGGTGTGATCTTTGAAGCCAGACAGATCAGGGTTCTAATTATAGGTTAGCTACATACTAGATTACAGTCTCGGGTAAGGTAAAACATTTAGTTTCTTAACTATCAAAATGTGACATAAAATTTTATCATAGTAATCCTAGTGAGAATTAGAAATAATATATAAAGTGTTTGCCACATTGTAGGTGCTCAACAATTTATAAATATTAGTATTAAGCATATACATAGTGAAGAATTAACTTTACCCAAAGAGCAGTCTGTCCTTGTCCCTGCTCCTGGGAAGGAAACTCTAAACCCATGGAATTTCCCGTGTAATAAGAACAATTTTGTTATTCATGGTGGGTCTCTCAGAACACACCTGATATTTTATGGTAATGAGGTGTCTCCATCACCCTGGATACTTTATGTTAGCAAGATGACTTGAGATGGAGTCTGGGCACACTCAAACACCAACCATCTGATGAAAGGATTGAGACTTTGAGCCATGGGTTATCAGCCTGAACTCTGGGGAGTGGAAAGGAGTAGACACTGAGTACAACCACATGGGCAGTACTTCAATCATACCTACGTAATAAGGTGTCAGTAAAAACTCTGGAAACTGAGGCTCAGATGAACTTCCTAGGTTGGCAGTACTTCATGTACAGATTACCACATCTCAATGCTGGGAAGGGTAAGATGTCCCTGAGGACCCAGAAGCTTCACATTTGGAGCCCACCCAATCCCAGATTCAGCTCTGTGCATCTCTTCCTTTGGCTGGTTTTGATTTGTATCCTTTGGCTATAATAAAACTATAATCACAGGTATACCTTATTCCTGAATTCTGTGAGTCATTCTAGTGAATTATGGAAACTGATGATAGTTTTGAGAAATCCCCAAACTTGCAGTTGGTGTCAAGTCTTGAACTGAATTGTCAGTCTGGAAGATTGTGCCCTTAACCTTGAATGTGGCTAATTCTGAATAGCATATTTTATTCAACCAAGTGAAATGAATGTTACCTCCTTGAAACTGAGAAAGAAAATTTGGTTTTTCTTCTAGGCATCTGGGAATGGTAACCGGAAATTAGTTGTATTTAAAACACGCAAATACAAGTATTACTCTTGTAATTTAGTGCATGTATTATATGTTACCGTTGTTTTATTTTGGCAAATGTTAAAAAAAAAAAAAAAAAAAAGCCAGGCTTTCCAGGCAGGATGGGCCAGGAACTACCCTCAGCCTCGGCTCTTAATTAATTCCCCCCCAACCTGGACGGTAGCATGTGAACCCTCCACGTGATTGTGGCTTTTCTTGAGAGGCTGTCAGCCCCACCCACCCACCTCTCAGTTCCTGTGCTGTTGGCTGCACAGCTTCCAGGTGTCTGCTCCTCTGGTGAGACGGGGCCGGGAGATTCTCTCCTCAGCTACTTGCCTGGGTGGGCAAGTCAGGTTCTAGGGCCAGCAGAAATCCTCGTTTGAGGGTTCCACCAAGTTCCCCAGTCAGAGTGCTGCTGCTGCACAGAGCGGCTGCTTGGGACTACTGCTTGGGCGCTGCAGAAAACCCTGTTGGGATGTGACATGTTATCACTTTGGGACCATGGTCCAGCTGCTCCTGACTTGGCCACATGAAGGCTCAGACTGTCCCAGTCTCTGAACTGAAGAGAACCAACACTATTAGCATATTTCTCACCACTGTGAATGCAAGGTGATTCAATGAAGAGTATCAGGAGGACATCTATAAATCCCAGACTGGCATGTGCAAGTTCTGAGGAATGGTGGAATAACCCAATGTATCTGGGTGACCTTTGGAGACAGCTGAGACATGACCGGCTACAACAGGGCAGTGGCTGACACCCAACTCAGCCTATCTTCTCCAGCCGTGTGGCTGACTGGGTCTTGGTGCTCTGGCCGACTGTCAAACCTGAGCCTCTGAGCTGGGAGAGCCGAATTCAGGACACTGGTCCACCAGAGACCTCCTGGCTCCATGTAATATCAATTGGTGAGAGCTCTCCCAGAGATCTCTGTCTCAACGCTAAGACCCAGCTCCACTCATCGACCAGCAAGCTCCAGTGCTGGACACCCCATACCAAACAACTAGCAAGACAGTAACACAACCCCACCCATTAGCAGAGAGGCTGCCTAAAATCATAATAAGTTCACAGACACCCAAATCACACCACTGGATGCAGTCCTGCCCACCAGAAAGACAAGATCCAGCCTCATCCATCAGAACACAGGCACCAGGAAGCCTACACAACCCACTGAACCAACCTTACCTACTGGGGGCAGACACCAAAAACAACAGGAACTACGGATGTACAGTCTGCGAAAAGACCTCAAACACAGTAAGTTAAACAAAATGAGAAGACAGAGAAATACCCAGCAGATGAAGGAGCAAGGTAAAAACCCACCAGACCAAACAAATGAAGAGGAGATAGGTAGTCTACCTGAAAAAGAATTCAGAATAATGATAGTAAGGATGATCCAAAATCTTGGAAATAGAATGGAGAAAATACAAGAAATGTTTAACAAGGACCTAGAAGAGCTAAAGAGCAAACAAACAATGATGAATAACACAATAAATAAAATTAAAAATTCTCTAGAAGGAATCAATAGCAGAATAACTGAGGCAGAAGAACGGACAAGTGACCTGAAAAATAAAATAGTGGAAATAATTACTGCAGAGCAGAATAAAGAAAAAAGAATGAAAAGAATTGAGGACAGTCTCAGAGACATATGGGACAACATTAAACCCACCAACATTTGAACTATAGGGGTCCCAGAAGAAGAAAAGAAAGAGAAAGGAGCTGAGAAAATATTTGAAGGGATTATAGTTTAAAAATGCCCTAAATGGGAAAGGAAATAGTCAAGTCCAGGAAGCACAGAGAGTCCCATACAGGATAAATCCAAGGAGATAAGAAATGAAATTGAGTTTTTTGTAGTGAGGTGGTTGGACCTAGAGTTTGTCATACAGAGTGAATTAAATCTGAAAGAGAAAAACAAATACCATATGCTAACACATATATATGGAATGTAAAAATCAATAAAAATGGTCTGAAGAACCTAGGGGCAGGACAGGAATAAAGATGCAGATGTGGAGAGTGGACTTGAGGACCCAGAGAGGGGAGGGTTGGGCTGGGATGAGGTGAGAGAGTGGCATGGAGGTATATACACTACCGATTATAGAATGGGTGGCTGGTAGAAGCAGCCATATAGCACTGGGAGATCAGCTAGGTGCTATGTGACCACCTAGAGGGGTGGGATAGGGAGGGTGGGAGGGAGACAGAAGAGGGAGGGGTTATGGGGATATGTGTATACGTATGGCTGATTCACTTTTTTATACAGCAGAAGCTAACACACCATTGTAGAGCAATTATACTCCAATAAACATGTTGAAAAAAAAAAAAAGCATTTTTAAGGACCTTCATTGTTCACATGTAATCTAGTCTCCCAAGATTCTATCCTCCTTCTCCTAATGTCTTATATTCTTCAAGCCATTAATTCTACCAATGGGATCTTCAGAAATATAACACTTATATATGGAAAAAGACATATTTTCTGGTCTTAGGCTGCTGAGCAGAGTAGAATCTTTCTGAAACTTACCTGTAATAATAATGACCATCATTTAAGTAGTGTCTGTCATACGCCAGACAACATGCTCATTATTTTGTGTGTACATATTCTAATGTTTATAACCAGCCTGGAACATATTTATTATCATTCTTTTTTAAGTTGTTGATTATTGAACCCAAGAGAGACCTTTCTAAGAACCTGTTGATTAAGTGAAACTAAGTTAATAGACTTACTGCAGTAAGGGAGAACACCACTTTGACATAGTCTTAAAAGAGTAGGGAAGAGTATTTACAGGGTTTGGAGTCTGTGATTAAGTGGTTTAGTGTGGTCTTTCCTTGCAGGAAATTTATTTGAATTGGGCAAAGTTGTTGCATAATAATTCAAAATTAGAAGACACATCAAGATGAAGGTTTTAAAGGAGTCTTTTTTTTTTTTTTAGAAATGGTGTAAGGCTTTATTTATTTTTTAAATATTTATCTATTTATTTGTTTATTTGGTTGCACCAAGTCTTAGTTGCAGCAGGCAGACTCCTTTGTTTTGGCACACGAACTCTCAGTTGTGGCCTGCATGTGGAATCTAGTTCCCTGACCAGGGATCGAAGCCAGGCCCCCTGCATTGGGAGCATGGAAGCTTAGCCACTGTGCCAACAGGGAAGTCTCTTAAAGGAGTCTTAATAGTAAAATTTTCTGATAAGTGAGTTGTTTGCTCAGATGAGTAATCTATTGTTCTGATACAAGAACTGCTGGCCAGAATAAGAAAACTCTTTGCCCAGAAAACTAATTTGCAAGAATTTCCTAAAGCAAAAAGTGAAATTATACATTAGTTTACATTCTTATCTTCCTGGACAAGAATTACCTGAAATAAATAGTTAAGTCATATTGACAGAGTTGGTCTCAATTTTCAAAAATGAGGAAATTTAGTAATTTTCCAAGGACTACACCCAGAACTCAGTAGGTCCGAAGTCTCAATTAATTCCACAGTGCTAGGTTTTCCCTCAAAATATCTTTATATATCCCTGAAAATAAGACTGCACATAGCCACATCACTTCACCACCAAGACTAAGAACTATTAAAAATGATTAAAGAAGGCAATTTATGTGATACAAACAAGCTTTATTTAATACTTCATGAAGTGGACAGTCTCCACTTGCAGAGCAGTAAGGCAGGGGAGAAAGTAGCAAGCATTTAAAGAGGAAAGAACAAGGGACAAAGAAGAGAAAACTAGAAAATGAATAAAGAACAAGGAAATAAGTAAAAAGCCCAGAGTTGGTTTGGCATTTGAGGAATGACTTGTTACTGAATCAAACTCGGGTCCCCTTGCCTGCACAGAACAAAGCCAATCTACTGACACAAGATTATGGTGAAGGAAAGTACAGTGTTTATTGCAGGGCACCAAACAAGGAGAATGGGCAGCCCATGCTCAAAAGACCTGAACTCCCTGATGGCTTTCAGGCAAGGTTTTTTTAAAAAAGTGTTAGGGAAGAAGGTCGTAGGATGTATGATCAGCTTGTGTACCTTATTCTGATTGGCTGGTGGTGAGGTAACAGGGTGATGTTTCAAGTATCTCAATCATCAACCTTCTGATTCCAACCAGTCTGAGGTCTACGTGCTTGTAGCTCAGCATATGATCACCCTTCTCCACCAGGTGGGGGTGGGTCTTAGTTTCTGCAGAACAACTCAAAGATATGCATCCGACTGTTACCTATATCCCTTCAGGAAGAACTATGAGTCCTGTGACTCTATTGTTCTAATAATTAACTGCTTGAGTCTGCTCTTTGGAACTGAGGGAAGGTCTGGGAGATTGAAGTTATTTTCTGCAGACAAGAAATGGGGTACACAGAGGGAATTTTGTACGTGGGGAGGCCCCATAGGGTCCTGCTTGCTTTCAATCCCCTCTTTTCTTTGCTATTCCTCAGTTCTGAGGGCAACAGGGATGGGACAAGAAAGGGAATAAAGTTTTGAATAGAGAGATTAATCATAAACTCAGTGGAGGAAGTCAGTTTTAGGGGGACTTGGTTTCAGGCTGACTGGCTATAATGTGTTTCTGGTCAAGCAGAACATTTATAAGGACACAAAAATTATCCAGATTTTAATTTGCTGACGTGGCACTCTTGGCAGGACAGCTCTATCTTGGGCCTTGATGGTTATTGCCACAGAACTAAGGTTGCCTACATCAATATTACTTTACTATCATTTTCCAGGAAGATAAGGCTACAAACCAGCAAATTACTTCATTGCTTTGTGGAGGAGGGAAATTAATTTTCCTTCTACCCTTCTGAGTTATTGGCTGAGAACCCCCTGTAATAAAAGACAGATTAACATGAGAAAAAGCATTTTTTAATTACATAAACACATAGGGGAGCACCACAAAGATATGAGACTCAGAACGCAGCCAGACAATTGAGACTTATATGTCATCCTGAGCAAAGGCAAGAGATAGGGGAATGAGGCTTCAAAGGGGGAAAGGCCATTCCTGGAAAGGTGAGAAGAGCAAATATTTGGTAAACAGAAGTTATCCTGCCAAGCAGAGAAGTCTCTCAGGTAAAAAGATTATGTCTGGTAATAAGTCTCTTCCTGATACAGGCCCACGTTCTAATGTAAATTTCCTTTATAAATATAGATTTTCCTTACAAAAGCCTAACTCTACTGTGTTTTCAGAGCTTTTCCAGTGTCTGCAGTTTCTTAAAAATAATCAGCACAAAATAATCCTTATACCAAATAAACACATTAGAGGGGTGGGGGAGGGCACATTCTGCTACTTTTCAGCTTACTTCAGGGACTTCAAGAAACTTCATTCAGAAAAATAAGCTATTCAACCAGTTGCCTTCTTAGGACAATAGCTTGCTCATCTGGCAAGCTGCTTGCTGATGAAATAATCGGTTATTCATCAAGAATCATATTCATCTCCACCTGTCTGTGACTACCAGTCTTAAACTATTTATATCATGAAGTTTTCCCAGTCCCGAAGAGATCCCTGACTTGAAAGACTAGGATTAAACCACAGGAGCCCAGACTTTAAACCCCTGTAAATATCCATCTCTGACCTCTTCCTTCAGAGACCCTATTAAGACTCTATCAAGGTGATACTCTCTCTAACAATAAGGACATAATAATATAATAACAACAGTAGATAATGGCCCAGGTTTGCCTGATCACCAGGTTATTCTGGTGGTTATCTATGTCTTTTGAGAGTTGGCAGTTGACATCCTTCAGGATCTGACATTCTGCCTTATGGGCAGGGGCTGTTTAAATGAATGGTAAATTATAAATAGCGATACCACTTGACATAGTGCATCATGGGTTACAAAGCACTTCAACATACATCACTTGATTTAATCATTAAAAGAACTACTTGAGGTAGATATTGTTATGATGCTTCCTTTAATCCTTAACATTCTTTTATAGGTCAACAAACAAAAGCTCAGAGAGGGGCCAAATGCTTTGGTAAAGATCAAATAGCAAGTAATCAAGATGGAACTTGATGTGTAGACGGCCGTACCATAAAATTTTTTTTCAAGTTGTTTGTGTTCAGTGCTCCCATATCATGTAATCTCTCTTTTGGCCCAATATCCTTGCCCAGTTTTCCACTTCCAGATATCTTCAGAGCACCTGTTCAAAGTTTCCTCACACCGATCTGCTATTTTTGCTTCTTTGACTCTTCTAATCACCTCTTCTCTAGGAAGCTTCCCAAGCAGATCATGGTGTGACCTTCCGTGGTTTGTAGTTAAAAAGTTAACAATTTCTTTGCTTTTTCATATTAATGTAGTTTATTTCTCCTAATCTATTTGAGGTCCTTATCTTCTAAAAGGCAGTCTGCCTAACTAAAAGGGCTGCTATAACTTCCTTGATAAAAGTAAATTCAGGCTTCCCAAGTCTCTCAAATGAAAACAATCTCTATGTGAACAGGGGTTACTGAGCCATCGACTGACCCTGAGGTTTAGCTTCCTCTTGAATGTCATGACACATCATTGTGCCACTACCATTATGACCTCAGGGGGCGCTGCTTCAGCTTTGTTGGATTATTCTCAGCCAGAGACACAGGAAAAGGTTCTCTAGGTTGTGTTCTGCACAAGGGCTCCCGACAAACTGAGCTAGTGCTGGTAGAAATACAACTCACATTCCCCTGGCCAGCCTTACCTGCCCAAAGGGGAGTCCTTTTTCTGATTTGCACAAAGGCAGCATGTAAATTAGTGAGGCTCACATGCCCTGAAATAGTTGCCTAAGACTTAACTAAATACTAGAGAAAGTAACTTACTACTGAACAATCTAGTACATAAATGTATTTCCAACTTGCACTTTACTCCTGAAAATCTTCCTCTTGATCTCTGGACCAGGATTCTCAACAAAGACCACATGCCCCTAAAACAGGACAGCATTTCAAACCCTTCTAGAGTCCTTGGGCAAGGAAAATGGGAATAATAAGGATATATTATAAAGGCTCTGTGAGAAATATGGAGTTTTTAATACCATGCCTGGCACATAGTAAATACTCAGGATTGGTAGCTATTATTATGATTCAATAGCCTTTGACTTCACTTTTCCTCTTTATCATGCCCAACTCCATATTCAAATTCATCAGTGAAAAGATTAGACTTTTAGCACTAAACAGAATTTATATGCCTTTAACCTGACTCTTGACCTTGAATCTTAACACAAAGAAATAAACATATCTTTCTTCTAAGGAAATAAAACATGAATAATATTTATAAAATATTTATAGAATATCTATGAAAGAGCATTTTCACATATAATGTTGGAGTGTATATACTAAAAGTACTTACTAGATATACATGTTATTAAAATGCCCATATCATACCAAAACAAAATTTTAAGTGTGATAGATTTTTATTTTAAAAATAAAAGCTCTTATGTGTATAATGCTTCTTTTTATAACTGCCAGCTGTAATCCACCAAGAGTCAGGGTGCCTGGTCATTTACCAGGACAGAATTCAGACTCTCTTAGAAGATATGCCTGTCCCCTTTGACTTATAGAAGGCAGGCAATCCTTCCAGACATGTCACCAGCCTAGGACTCATTTCATTCTCCTGCTTGGAAGGACTGATAGCATCTTGTGATTACATTTGCTTGTTGGTGCAGCCTTTTATAAAGAGCTGAAGTGTGCCACGGAGTGTCATTTAGACTCAGTCTAGCTGGATTGATATAAAGTAGAATGTGTTAGAGATAAGAATGGAGTGATATTTTTAGATCTTTTTAAATTTAAAAAGCTTTAAGCCACCATTAGCACATTCATTAAAGTAGCATTCAATTATGAGATGGGTTTTTATGCTTATATAATATATCAAATTAAGCAGAAGAAAATAACTTTAAGACTTCTTATTTAACTGGCTTTACATTTTACAGGTTTTGGAAAAGTAATTCTTAATTTTTCAATTAATCTTTTTATTAAGGACTCCCTGTATGACTGGCAATTCACTGAATACTTTGAGAAAAACTGAGATTAGTCTAAAGTAGTGAAGACATCCTGTAGGGGGTCGCAGTTTTCTTATTCTACTTGGAAACAAGCCTGGACCCCTATCTTCTTCTTCATCCCTATTATCTATCATGGTGTAGATGAGGATCCCATACCCAAAAGCCTAGGGAAACCAGATAGGTAAATAAACAAAGGGACATATGCCTGATATCGTAGTTGTTACTTAGTTCCAACCAATTGAAATTAAAGGCCAACCCAGTTTGAAAAATCTGCATATTTATGGAAATTCTTTTCCATTTTTAAATGTTGGCAACTAATTCAAATTAAAAGAAAAAAGTATATTCTGTAGGTCTATTCTGTGTGGGCCAGCAAGAAAGTAGCTATGATCCAGAATCAGAGCGTAACCTACCAGGTGCAACTCTGACTTAGAGTGAAATGAAATTAGAAGACAGAAATGTTAGAAACATTAAAAGATAACAGGCAGAAAGAAAAAAAGTATACTGAATTCTTTGGTTACAAATGACATAAAATTCAACTCCAATTGACTTATTAAAGGGGGACCTATTTATTATCTCACCTAAGTGAAAAATCCAGATGTAGGACTGGATTCAGGCAGGGCTGGATCTAGCAATTCAAACGATGTCAGCATCGTTTCTCTCCAGTCCTTCCCTCAATCTTTCCAAGGTGTCTGCTTCATCCTTTTACATGGTGACCTCAGTATATTCAGGCTTGTCCATTAGAGTTGAAAAGTAGCTGCCATTTTCTAAACTTCACATCTTCACACTCTACCTACTGAGAGATGATAGGTTCTTTAGCTCCTGCAGAAGAGAGAGTAAATTTCTCCTTCCATAAAGGGCAAAATGTGTTTCTTTGTATGTAAGTACCTCCAGTGAGGTTGTGGGCCCTACCTTGGACCATAATGGCCAGGAGATGGAATCACCATTTAACTTAAGCCACTGAGAGTTTCAGGGGCTTCTCTGGAGCAACCCAACCCAATAATACATAGCTGAGAATAGCAAGGGTAGTTTCACACCATTTTCTTCAGGGATTACTGCTGTAGGGAAAGGGAAATAGAATCACAAACAGTAATTATACACCAGATTAGGGGGAAGCTATTAAAGAAACTGAAAGTAAAATGCAAATTAGTAGGAAAAAAAGTAAGAAAAGTTAGTGCCAATAAATGTGAAATCTTCAATGTGGAAGGTGTGGGCAAAGGCAATTGCTACAGGGAAAAAACATGTAAGAACAGAGAATACTTACTCTAAAAGTGCTAGAAGAAAACATGGAATAATTTTTACTTTTATAATTTTAAAGTGAGAACTAGTTAACACACAAAATTCAGAAGCAATAAAGAAGCAAAATAAATTTAACTATGTAAAACTACAATAACACAATTTTATTAAAAATAAGGCAAGTAACAAGCTGGTAACATATATGCAACTCATATGACACACAAAGAAATAATAGCCTTAATCTTTAAAGAATACTTACAAATCAAAAGAAAAGATAAACCCAATAGGAAACTGAGTAAGAGGGAAAAAAATGACTTAGAATATAAAAAGATGCTTAACTTCAGTTATAATTAAAGAAATGTAAATCAAAAGAAGCAGATGTTTTTTTTTATATATTAGATCAGCAAAGATCAAAAAAGTTGGTGTTATACAATGTGGCAAAGCTGTGAGGAAACAGACCTCTTCACTAATCCTTGATGGGTGCAATCTTTTTAAAGGACAATTACCAGCATTGCTCAAAATTTAATTGTACTACCTTACTGTTACAAAATTTAACTTCAAGGATCATATGTGTCAATGACTTTCAGTCAAGGAGCACCAGGAATGCACATGTAGTTGAACTGGTTGGATTTATGACTCATTATAGCAAAGTAGAATGCATACCACAGGGAGCCATGAGGTGCCTCAGAAAGAGGGTTCATCTCTAACTCCCTGTTATAGGATTTCAGCTTTGATTGGATGCTTTTGGGGAGAGTCAAAGGAAGTGAGACTTTGAACTAGATTGGGTGCTGTCAGAAAGTCAGGACAAGTCTATGACTATCTCAATTAATCTTATCTAGAGGGAGGGCAGACTAGAATGAGGCTAAAGCTATAATTAGTAAAGAAACAACAGCCAGTCTTATTAAGTGGAAGAAAGGCTGCTTGGTATTTTGTGGTGTTTGTACAGTGACCTTGTTTTTGTCTGTGCTTAGAAAAAATTATGAAGTGGTCTTGTTTAGACTAATTTTATCATGGTTTCAGAGTGACCTTGTTTGATGTTGATGTTCCATGAAATTGTTTATGTCCAACAGGAGAATAATATGGTCCAGCTGTGAGTGCCACGCCAGCTTCAAACAACAGAATCCTATCTGTAAGTGATATCAGGGCTTTCTTTATCTTTCTAACTTAAAGCTATACTTTTACTTATACAAAGACATTTATGTACAAATATGTTCAATATAGCAATACTTATAGCAGAACATTCTAAATATTTACCAGCAGCAGAAAGGCTAAATCACTGATTATTATAGTTATATACTGGGTCACTATGCAGCTTTGAAAAATGATGTAAAAATGTGCTGATAAGAAGAATTCTAAAACATTGTTAGGTGATAAAAGCAAAGCATAAAATAGCATTTGTTTCTGTTTGTGTTGAAGGTCATTAGGGTTGTTTGGTAAATATTGTTTCATCTCCCTTCCAGGATAGGAATATATTTCCTGATCTTGCGTTTAGGCAGGGCTATGTTATTAGTTCTTGTAAATGAGTTATCAATAAGACATGAACCATTTCTGAACTGTAACATTTAATTGTTCATCTAAGGTCCTTGGTAACTCTCTTCCTTTGTCATGGCTACTGACAATGATCCAGATGAAGGTCTGGATCCCAGAATAAGAAAACCATGAACCAGAGCCTCCAGTTGACCTGCAATAGAGACAAAACATGAGAAAAAAAGCCTTATTGTTTAAGTCACTGAGATTTGGGGATGGTTAGTAACCACAGCATAGTCTATCCTGGCTAATACAGTATTAGACCAGAATTGGAGTGCTACAGTGAAAAGGGGGGGTGGGAAGGGCTGTGGGATGAATTGGGAGTTTGGGATTGACATATATACACTACCGTGTGTAAAATAGATAGCTAGTGGGAACCTGTTGTATAGCGCAGGGAGCTCAGCTTGGTGCTCTGTGGTGACCTAGATGAGTGGCATGGGGAGGGGAGGGAGGTCCAAGAGGGAGGGGATATATGTATACATATAGTTGATTCAGTTCCTTGTACATCAGAAACTAACACAACATTGTAAAGCAACTATACCCCAATTAAAAAAAAAGAAGAATATGTGGCATTGGGTTAGGGGTTGGGTGATGATGAGTGAGAAAACTTTTATCGGAGGCTGTAAGGAGGAGGGTCCACATTATTCAATAACAAAACACATGGTAAAATTGTCATCAAAAAAAATTATAAAGCAGTTAATATACCTATTAGAATTGAAGTCTTAGGGGAAGAAGTTGAAAGACAAAATGTTAGTAGCAAGTGTTAGTTTCCATTGACTACATTTGGCAAAGTATTACAAGAAAGACGTAAGCTCAGAATAGAATTAGCTGTTTCATAAGCAGGAATACAGTTGCACTTTCAACAGGTAGTTTCAAGCCATCTTTTGTTTCAGAAAAGTTCTCTTGATTTATATTTTCTAGTATTTTTTATCTTCCATTGCTTTAGTTTTTGTCCTCAGGATCCCCTTTTATATGTGTGTTTAGTCTTCTTTGCTTGTCATCTATAACTATCACTGTCTCTCGAATACTTTTTAACACCTTACTTCTTTTTCGTTTTTCACCTTTTATTTTCTATTTCTCTTAAGGCATTCATTGTGTTTATTAATTCCTTCAGGTTTATTCTTCAATTCTGAAATGACTTTTTCATTTATCAATAATTTTTTACATTTGTGAGCTCAAATTGCAAATTTTTCTATTTCTTATTCTGTTCTCCAATTATCTAATTTCTAAGATTTTAGAATTAAGATTTCTGTTGTTTCATGGCTATTAATGTTTTCTTAAATCATTTTATCTTTGAAGAATTTGGTTACAGTTTTCATCTATTTTTGTGTTCAAATTATCCTGGCATGCCTTCATTGTCTGTAGGGATATTATTTTGCTCTTTATTTTCTTTCTTATTATAAAACTGTCTCTTTATAAAAATCCTTTTCCGTTGTGCTTTTCATTTGTTATGCATTTTTCTGTATTAGAGAGGGAGGAATCAAGATAGCTTTCCTAGAATCATAGCTCTAGATTCCCTTCTGTAATATTCAAAATGTATTCAAAAACAAAAGTTGACATTTTCCTGAGATCTGCTAACTCTGGTTCCTTCTCCCCAATATTTTCTTGAACTTTTTCTTTTAGTTTTTTCCTATTGAAGTTCTACTCTCAGTACTTTTTACTTGATGCAAGATTTGATACTGGAAGGGAATTTTAGCTGATTACTCTCAAAGGTTTATAAAGCCCAGATTTGTCCAACACCATCATGCATACCATGGTCCCTTAGCTCACACTGTGAATTAAAGTCTGCAGTTCTCTCTCCCGGTTCCAGCTGCTAGCCTCGAATTTTCTTGATGAGTTTACCAGTGAGTACCTGCTGGTAATTTGGATACTTTTTAGCTCTGGAGCTGTCAGAAATTTTTGTCTTTCCTCTGCTTTCTCTCACATCACTGTTGAAATGGTGTGAGTCTTCTTGGTGGTTGTGGTTGGCCTTCACCTGCTCATATTCGGGAGTTTATAGTTAACCTAGTGGTAGATGTTGTCCATGTGTTTTAGGTTTTGCTGTCCTAGTCTCTATACTTGTTTATATGATGAGATTTGGGGAAATTTAAAAATTCTGCCACCATCTTCCCAGAGTCCTCCACCTTGAATGTTTAAACACCTACCTTTTTGGTTTTATGCTTTTAAATGTTTTTATTCTTTCTTAAATATATATTTTATCATATTTTTATATGTTCATATATATGTGTATGTGGGTGTGTGTGTATCAGTGCAGTCACGTGACATGTTGAATGGAAAAAACAGTGTAAATTTATGATATGCATTCCAGCTTTGTAACTATTGTAGGTGACCCAAATCTCATTTTAATTCTCTAGTATCCATATTTTGATCTCTAATCCATACGCACACATGTGCACACACACACACACACGTGCACACACACACACACACACACAATGAGGACTCCTTGAAAGGTAGATGATGCCAAATTTTAGGGCAGAAAATAAAATCAGTATGGACCTGGGCCATCTGTTTATTTGTACTAATTTCATAAATAAGGAAACTGAACTCCAAAGGTTGTTGCTAGACACAAGCATGCTTTAAAAATGTCAGCAGAAGTGCTGAAATAAAGGGAAGCAAACTACAGAGACCCTTACTAGTCAAATTTATACAGTTTGAGCATTAAAATAAATTTAATGATAATAATTCTTGTGACAATTATAATAGCTAAACAGATTGAATATAAGAAAGTCTAGAAGTTCCTAATAATACTCAAACAAGAAAAGTTTATAGAAGATCACCAAAAGTTATCACAATATACAAGAAGAGTGTGTCTAATAGAATATACTTCATATTTTATTGATCCAAATATATAAGGTGTTAACATACAAAAGTATTAACTAAATATCTATCTATAAAGTTTAGGTATATACTTTCTTTGATCAAAAGAGTCCATAAGAAAGCCAAGTTATCTCAGCAAAAGTAGATTCAGTAACAAGAAAAGGAAAGCCTGATCAGCATATGTAATTAATCAGATTCAAAGGGTGTCCACAGCTAATCAGCTTCACTGGTCACATACAATAATCAAGTAAAAGGAGGGTTCAACAGTGTGTTCTAAAATGATAAATTAACCAAATGTACAAAAGAGTAAAGCTGACTATGCAGACACAATCCCTCATCTCCTAGGAGCTGACAATTCTTGATGGTCCAACTAATTAAAATAAAATACTAATAAGAAATAGCTAAGATTTTTTTTTTTTTTTGCGGTACGCGGGCCTCTCACTGCTGTGGCCTCTCCCGTTGCGGAGCACAGGCTCCGGACGTGCAGGCTCAGCGGCCACGGCTCACGGACCCAGCCGCTCCGCGGCACATGGGATCTCCCCGGACTGGGGCACGAACCCGCATCCCCTGCAACGGCAGGCGGACTCTCAACCACTGCGCCACCAGGGAAGCCCCCTAGAAATATATAAGATTTTAATAGTACTGACAAACCACACTAATGTATCAACGTGACAAGGCAATGGATAGGATAAAACTTAGAAGAATTCCTTACCTCTTTGAAAGCTACCAAGTCTCAAAAAATTAAAACTTTTATAAACAAAGCAAAAAAATTAAAAGCCTCTCAATGTAATGATTAGAATTTTATTAGAAAAAGGAATTTACTCCAGATTAGCAGCCTAGAAATCACCTTAGACTGCTCAGCCAGAGCCATGTCTCAACCAAGAGTTAAACTTTTCATAACTCGTAACAAAACCTGATTAGGCTGAAATGATACCATTTTCTTAAAGATCTGGTAAGATTATCAAAACCCCATGTAAGAACCTTAATGGAAGCCTAGGAAGATAAGACAAAAAAAATAATAAAAAGAAAGACAAAATAATATATTATATCATATTATACTATACTATATATATAATAAATATATAATAAATATAACTTTATTTCTGGCTTTAGTGTAAATGTGTTTATTAATTTGTAATCATTGTAGTAGTATGTTGTCTATTTTTAAAAGGTGTTTAAGACATTGAAAGTAACCTAAAATATAGTGTTTGGAAGTGTCTGATAAAAAATAAAAGTTTGGGGAAATTTGCTAAATTCTTTAACTTTGTTTTATTAATTTCTTTAAGTAGTTTTTAGAGGAATTTAAAAACTGATTATTTACTATAATCATAAGATTAATAAATTAGGTACTAATAAAGCCAAATATTAGTGAATGTTACTCTCTTACATAAAGGGCCATGATATAATAAAAACTATTGATAATATTCTAGTCAGGGGAAAGCAGAAATTTAAAAAGTTAATGAATGAGTGAGAAAATTTCAGGTAGTTTGAAAGAAGCAAAGTAGAGGGATGCAACAGAGTGTTGGAGATGCATTACTATGGACTGGGGTCATGGAAGATCTCACTGAAGCTGTGACGTTTGGGGTGAGACCTAAATGATAAGAAAACACCAGTCCTGTAAAGATCTGGGGGCAGAGAGTTCTAGGCAAAAAACAGCAAGAACAAGTGTCCTAAAGCAAATGTCCTTTGCTGTATCCAAGACTTAGAATGAAGGCCAGCATGGCTGGAAAATAATGGGTGAATGTCAGAATGGTAGGAGAAAAGACCAGATCATGTAGGGCCTTGTGAGCCACAGTAAGAGGTGGGGATTTTATCCCCAGCACAGTGAGAAGTCATTGGAGGGTTGGCTGCAAAGGAGTCAGGAACTAATTAACTGTTCCTATTTGGGGAATAGATTGTTGGGGAGCAAGAGGGGAGGATGGGAGGTCAGTTCTCTCTTTACCTGGATCCTAGTTCAAGTACTCCCTTGTCCCATGAAGCCTTCCTTGCTCATCTCTCTTCTTTACACTTGGTAACACTGCATCACTACTGTCTTATGACATTCATTATATTCAGTTTTGTATTTTAGGGAGCTGTGATGTTTCATCTCCCCTTGAAAATCTTAGGATATAAGTTCCTACAAGGTAGTGACTATACCCTGTGTATCTTTGCATTTGTAATAGAGCTTAACTTGGTGGCTAACACAAAATGGATATTATGTGAGGATGAAGACGTAAGAATTTATTTTGCTTATGGCAATACATAGAATCAATTCAGCTACAGCCTATGTAACTATTGAAAGAATTAAAAGATAAATGACTGTTGGTTTCTACATTAACAGAGCACGAAGAAGGTGGGGGAAAAATATGTCTCAACTTTTTATTCAGGGCCAAGTCAACGTTTGTTCTGGATAAAATAGAGAAAATATAACTCTTTTAAAAACTTAAGGGTTTAATTAATCTAGGTGGGAAAATGGGGTTGGAAACATTACTGTCAGTTTGACTGACAAGGTTCCTTTGGAAAAAAATGAAGAAAGAAGCAAATAGCTTCTATATTCTATGTTGTTGGTAGAAAAAGAAATTCAGAAAGCACGTCATGCAGTATTAAAGGGTATTAAAGGGACAGAATTTCATACATCAGAAGAGCATAAGCTGTACTGGGGAAGGCCAGGACTAAGGAGAGGGATTGGGGTCAGCACAGAATGGTGAGCACGGGTGAGAGGGAAGAAGACTTCAAAAGTGTGTGGCACGAGAGCTACTAATCCATTAACGATGTTCTGAATAGAAGCAGAGGAAATGCCTCAGGTCTATAAAACCACTAAGTTATAAACTTCTTTACTTACCTGGGGAGAACTCTGTGAAGTTGGAAAAACAGTTTTAGGGAAAAAAAAAAGGAATGTTAGTTATCATCTACCTAAGCTTTGTATTCTGTAGGTGAGGAAATGGCATTGTAGAAATATGAAACAACACACTGAGGTCACACAACTAAGTAACAGAAATACTGAAATGTGAACCCAGATTTCCTAATTCTAGCTCTTTGCTCTTGCCAGTATATACTCTGCAAATTGGGTGGTTACAGTCCATTTCCCCTTATTTTTGTCATAGCGCTTTAAATTTTTTTGGGGGGTTGTTAGAAGGGATTCATTCTTGCCCTTGTCTGTCATCTTCAGGGACTGTTGGTCAAGTTGTCCCCCAGCTAGGGCTTGAGTATATGACCAAATGCTGACAAATCAGACTCATTCTCTGGGACTTTGAATCCTGAACACGTTGATTCTAGGACAGGAAAACTGATGGAGCTGAATCATCGCAGAGGTGGCAAGCTGACAAGCCTGTCAGTGAAATTCAGCTACTTGGATCCCTAGAGCTACTTCATTTTTGCTCCCGGTGAGCCTAGTTCTTTCACTTTTCCTTCTGTTTTCAAATTATCCCACGATATTCACATTTATTTATTTTTTATTATATTGTTAAAACTCTTGCTTAGCATAGCAGAGTCCATTTCTTTTCCTTACAACCCAGAAGCTCTAATTACTACTCTGTTTCTAGGAATATAAACATGTCAGGACATGAGATGAGAAATTAAAGCAACAGTGAAAAAGGAGAGGAAATGACCGAACTGAAGTTTTACAAATAAGACTGAAGGAGAATTTCAGATTAGGGTGTACATGTATTCATTCGTGTAGATTTAATACAGTTTTATTAAATATCTAATCTGTGTCCAGCAGCGGTGTGATAACAGCCTGTGGGTATCCAAATGAATGGAAATAAAAAGATCCCACAACACGTCAGGGACTCAATATGTGAGCTGGACAGTCAGATGCAAAGAAAGTGGGACTCACGAGTGAGGACTAATAGACTGGGGTCAGAAGCAGTCAGAACAGGATCTACAAGAGGACTGAGCTACTTGGATCCCCAGACACACCTCATTCTTACTCCTGAGCCTGGTTCTTTCGCTCTTCCTTTGATTCTGGAAATTCTGAAATTGATTTCTGCATCTGAGTTCATAAGCAGCATGAAGAACAGAAGGCACAGAGATTCCTTGACTGTCTTTCCATCTCTTACCTGGGCCTTGAAGCTCTATTAAAATGTCACTGGAAAAAATGATCCAAGAGACGTGACTGGAATTCTTGCCTGATGTTACATTTAGTACCCCCGAACCAGACAGTTAAACTTGCTAGGCCTCAGTTTCCTCTTGTATGCAATGAAGAAACAACACCCGCTCTATTTACCTCCTGAGTTGTGAGAAATACATGAGAAAATGGATGCAATGGTTTAGTAAATAGAGAAAAAAGACCAAGAGAAAAATGTTACTTTCCCTTCAGCATCGTTTCCAGCCTTTGTTATGAACAACCATTTCTCTCTCAGCCATGGCAGAGCGAGAAGCTTTAAAAAAAAGTTAGCTAGGGCTTCCCTGGTGGCACAGTGGTTGAGAATCCACCTGCCCATGCAGGGGACATGGGTTCGTGCCCCGGTCCGGGAAGATCCCACATGCTGCGGAGCGGCTGGGCCCGTGAGCCATGGCCGCTGAACCTGCGTGTCCGGAACCTGTGCTCCTCAATGGAAGAGGCCACAACAGTGAGAGGCCCGCATACCGCAAAAACAAACAAACAAACAAAAAACAGCTAAAAAAAAGGAGATTGAGATAGTGTTCCAGCTTCAAAGGCCAGCCTTCTGGTTATGTAGCTCCTAGAAACAAGGACAGAACAGAGGCTCTGAGAAGAGTTTTGACAAAAATTAAAGTGCAAGAAAGATATACCATGACTGAGAAATTGCAGGAGTATTCATTCAGAAAATATGTGTATTGCCATGAGAAATCATTAGTTTGAGGATGAGAATATATCTTTTATTTCTGAATCTCATGTCTCTAGCTTATGTTTATCACAAGTAAATACTCACTGAGTAAATGAATGAACAAAAATTACTCTGGCCTTGACCCAAATGCATATACTTGCCCACTGTGATACTCCTATCTCTTAAAGTAGTGACATTAATGTGCTGTTCAGAAGGGCAAACTAGTTACAAAGGTTTGCCTACTATCCCTCTGGAGTTTTGTAATTTTACATCACTGAAGTAAAATGATAGAAATACAGAACGAGAGAACAAGACTGGGAATAAACTAATAACAGTAAAGGTAAGGGACCAACACTTTATTAGGAAGTTCAATTCCATGAAAGTAAGAATGAGGGAAAGGGAAGTAAAGTAGGGAAGGAGGAGTCAAAAATTAAAGTGGTACATCTCTGAGCTGGCCAAACGTTGTTAAATTAGGCAACAGATTTCTTGGCTTCAGAGACATCTTCAGAGAGGCCATGTGATCTACTATGTCCCAAAACAGTCCATAGTCAGGGAAGATGAGAGAATTATTCTGCTAGCCTTTTCGTGTCTCAGATCTTCCTGTTCAAGCCCTCCCCACATCACAGCACCTCAAGATTGTGTTACCCACTTCTCTGGGAAGGTTCTGGAACACCTATAGGTTCAGTAAAGCTACTTGGTCAGGTTCTTCTTGCCAGCACTGGCACCATGCTTGGGCCTCTTTATACTGTAGTTGTAGCAGCAACTGCAGCAGAGACCTGGGTCTATGACTGTGGGAATGGATTGAGCCATTGGTAGGGGTGATAAGGGCAAGAGGCCAAGCAGATAACTAAGGCACACAGGGAGAACAGAGTGGCTGCGTGGATCTGAAGGAGTACTTACACTGAGTCCAGTATAACTCCCAAACTCCTTTTTCAGGAATTTACGTTAGCCCAGCAAAGCAGGGAATAAATGTGAGAGGCAGGAAATAGAGAAGCAAAACTGAGGATTAATGAAGGGGAAGAATGACAGCTACGAAGCAAGGCTGGCGAGCAAACAATGCATAGTGGAGCCGAAAAATGGAGGCCTTTCTATGAAAGATCTTCCTAAAAATATGTTTAAGACATGATAAGATCAAAGTGTTCAAGAAAAAAAGAAAGGCAATTAGAAATTCCAGAAAGCAAAACCAAATCAAACAGCAAATTCCAATAACTGATTGGAAAGCTAGATATACATTCTAATAACCTTGAAAATCTAAAAGTGAAAAGTATAAGTGTTAGAAGTTAAGCTAAGGTAAAGGTTTGAAGAGATGAAAGAAAAGCTAGTGACACTCATTTTCACCTTACAAACTAGGGATTTGAGATGTTGGTGATCAAAAAAATGAGATGAATGGACATTAAGTAGAATTATTTCAAGTGACTTTAAAAAGTAATTTGACTGTACGTTCCTAGCAGGATTTAGTCTAAGAACAAAAGAAAATCATGAAAAAGCATTGAACAGCATTATGTAATGATATTTTAAACTACTAATTATATGTTGAAGAGTAGAGAAAATAAATAATTGTGCTAATGTCTTTAGGAACCAAGGTTTGTAAAAGAAAGAGAAATACAAAATCAATGAAATTAACTAAAAGCCAGGTAATGTTTTTATTGGAATGTCAGTACATCTTATTTATTTTTATCTTGTTAAAAATAACAAAATATAACAGCTTATTTCATACCTTTCTATATTGAAAAGGCTTAGAAACAGTGACAATCTATAAAAGAAAAACCACAGTGCCCAGATTTTGGTCTCCAAATATCATCTCTCTAAAAAGATCCAAGGATCATTTTTAAACTGGTTCCATGTCTATGACAGGACATATACAAGATGATCCTGAGATATCTTGTTGGACTAAAAGCAAGGAAACTATCCAAGACTACAGGAGTCATGTCAAAAGGTCTCAGGAGCCAACTTGAAGAAGTTCTCACTGGTATAAAATGGAAAATTGGGCATCGAAAAGAGTAATGATCACACTGTTTAAAACAGATCACATATGTAAAAAAAAATCTATGAATTCTTCATGATACTAAAAACAAAAAAAGGCAACCTCATTGGTTTGCTAGAGCACCCCCTTATTATTCTGAAAGTTGGTAAATAAAGGAAATAAATCAAGCACTTACCTGCCTTTCCTATACAAACCATGTTTCAAGGTAACAAATAGTTAATGTGGAAAAATTCTTTACAGTAGAACAGATAATTCAGAAGACATAGGAAAATTAAGAAAGTCAACATTTTATAATCCTTAGTGAAATAACAGATCTGGTCAAAGATCATCAGTGGCTGCTAAACCCACTGGGTAAATGTTGATGGGGAATTTTATGATAGATGGAGTAGACTGACATTCCCTGGACCCACTAATTAATCTTCTCATCACTCAAAAAGGAGCCACCAGATCTGACGCCTCTTATTCCAATATGATATTATAGGATGTACACAGCACCATCCATGAAATATTATTGCAAAAAATATTTTTAATATGTATTTAATTAAGCCTGTAGGTCTAACTACCAGTTTTGTAGAAGGCGTTTTAAAAACTACTTATTAACAACATTATGACATTACACACCCAATTCAACTATTTCACGTTTCTGTTTTCTCTTTCTTCATGTGAGGAAAAACTGCTAGTTTGAACTACCATGGAAACTATATAATTATTATTCTCAAGGATTACAAATACTTTGTTCTTGTAGTCCAAAGTGATCTCAAGAAGGGTATCTGAACTTCATTCATTTACTTATTCAACCAAGATTTATTGGCCATCTCCAGGCCCAGTGCTGCACTAAATGCTGTTGATTCAGAAATGCACATTAGAGTCTCTGTCCTGGATTTGCTCACAATTCCCTCAAAATCTAGGACTCCACTTTTAGAGATAAATTAACTGAGCAGAGATATTTGGAAGGGAGTAATGGAGAGAGCTCTGACCTAGTTATCTAAATATCATAGTTGGTAAAGTAGACATTAGACATGACCCAGGGCATTATTAATGAGAACGTTAAGAGTTTTAATTTTGGAAATTGAAACATATGTTTTTGTGTTGCATCATAACATGGCTTATTCTCAATTTGTTCATGGCTTCTTTGAAAGTCACGTTTATATAGAATTGCTGGAATTAAAAGAAAAATCAAAGTCTTTAGCATTTAAACATGAACTGTTTTAAATTGGTTGGCAGGTTATTTCACTTACAGATTTTTTGTTTTAAAGAAACTATTGCAGATAAAGGGTTTGGGGATGAAAGTCAACCAGAAGAGTAATAAATATTTTGTGGCATTAGTCAAAAATGGTTTTCTAAGCGAGTCAGCTGATTCTTAAATTTTTAAAAAGAAGAATAATCGAATCTCTGGAATTTTATTCTCAAATGACAGAATTCAACAAGGAATTTCCTGTAGCGGTTGCTTTCTTCATATCAAGCAAAGAGATTATATGCAAGTTTGTCATGTAATTGGAATAATATGTCACCTTTGTAGAGGGACTTGAGTTGCATTATGCTGTCCAGTAAGCATTTTTCTATCATCTTGGCTGGGGAGAAAGCTCAGGAGAGTCCCTAGTCTTTGAAATAACTTTGAAAAAGAACTTTTTATATTTTATAGAATACATTTTTCAACAAATTAACTAGAGTTATGAGAGTTTGGAAAAATAGGTCCTCTGATATTCCTGGGGTTAGTGAGAGTTTAACTTGTTTTCAAAGAGAGTCTTTCTGTTTTATTGGCCCTCTGTAGGCAGCTTGAAAGACTACTTCTGCACTTAAACTTGTATCAAAGTCTCACTTTCAGAGGAAGAGACAAATGTAGCCATTTGAATCTGGCAAAAAGAACTCTTTAATTGCCCTGAGGACAGTGGCAAGAAGCTAGAATGTAGAGAAAACAATTAGGACACCAAGAAATGGACTTCCTGGAGATACTCTGAGCAACTGTATGGGAGATTCTTTCAAGAGAAAGCTCTGAACAGGGGATGTGAATATGATAATATAGATTGAGGTTATCTCCCAGCATCCCTGTTCTGGGAAGTTCTTCTTATCTCAGCTCATCCCCTTGGCACTATCTTTGAGTACCTTGAATCTTAATACTTTTTGGTATTCGTGTATTTTGCTACATACACAAAAACTCAGAGATAACTGGCCAATAGGGGAAAAGGAAGAATAGTGAAGCAGAGGCATAAAAGGATGAGAGAAAAGACATAGGAAATAGAGAAAGAGTCCTGAATATTGGCGTGCTGGACAATGTTTAACAATCAGCTCCCTACTTAATGAAAAAAAAAGGGACTAATTGTAGCACTGGCCAAATTCTATGGTATGAATTTTTCTACCATGGCTGATTTAAAACAACTACCAGTGGGATGTTACCAAATGTGAGTTGGAAAGAGACTCCTAGTAGCACATCGTTATATAGTATTTCCAACATACAGATACAATAAATCTAAATAATTTCAGGAGCCTATATAATAGTAAAATACAAATAGATAATATTAAAATCAGTAAGAGTAAAAAAAATTAGGAATTGGTGAGACCCAATTATTTAGTATCTAAATAATGCAATTTACTTAACTGCAAGTTTGTTTAACTTAATTTTTAATAATGACTGTTTTACAACCAACTTACAAAATTCCTAAATTTAAAAATCGACTCTGGTGATCTGGTAGGGCTGTTTCTGGTACACCAGTGGTCCTGATGGTATATTCATGTCTGGTTTCAGGTGTCTTGTAAGTCCAGCAACCCCATTTTCGTCCCTGGCTTACCTAAGATAGCTCAGTGTCTTTATAATAGGTCTCTCTCTCTCTGTTACACATAACTCATGTTGGATTTTGGCCATTTGTACCACAGGTAGCTGTTTTACTAGGAATTGCATCTCACTACAATTTTAAAGAGAGTAGGAAAAGGAAAATATATAAAAGAAGCCACTAATAGCGCTTCCTTTTTGCTGATGCCTTGTGTAAAATATTGTGGTTAATATTTTGAAATAAACTAACTTCAGTTTCTTTTCCTCATGGTTTCTCATACAGATTATCATCCCACCATCCAGGCAGCCACAGTGGCTTTGCTTATGAATGCCCTCAGGGCCATTGAGGATATAACTGAGAAGAAGGCATGGTTCATCTTCAAGTTTCAAATTAGGCCTTTTAAAAAGTCCATGGTTTAAGCAATAGTCTTGAAAGCAAGCCTTTCTATTATAGAAGCTATGCTTTTTTGAGTGATAAAACGTTTTGATGATTTCCAAAGCCTGAGATCCTTGGAGTTCTCAGAGCACAATGTTTATGCATAAATCAGAGAATGAGCGGGGACTCTGTGACAGTGTAAAAGCAATTTTCTATCTCAGAGAGATAGGGAAGTTAGGGTAATAAGGGAGAATTATTAAGGGCATGGCTAGACTTTAGATTGTGGATCCCTGAAGGGTGCTCATATGTTCTACATTTCTGGAATGGGGTTGGGTGGGTAGCAGCATAATGAAAATGGTGATAGAAACCCAGAACATATTTGAGAGGCTCCCAGAATATAAAAGACGACAGGTTTCTGCAATGTACTGAGCAGTAAAGTAGAATGCCCAAGAGGGTGTACCAATGCCTGGGTCTAAAGGCAGCCTCATAGATACCCCGAATCCCAAGGAGAAAGGAGGAAATGCCGAGAACAGTGGTTTGGGAAAAGCCTAATTGTAGGGGGAATCGATGTACTACCAACGTTCAAATTAACCGGAGGCTACTGCGGCACTGGGACTCTGGCAGTGAATGTTACAGAAACCAACTGCCGTTTCCAGACACATTGAATTGCCCCTAGCAGAGGCCAGGAAGAACAGAAGATGGTATTTAGATCAGAGGTAGCAATTTGCCAGTACTGGCGTTACCCCTGGGAACTCATAGTGCTTCTACAGAGTACAGGCGAAAGAGAAAGGGATGAGAAGCACAGTCTGAATTGACTGAGTAACCTCGAGGTGACTGTATTTCACAGTGAAAGTGATGGAGTTCTCCTGAATTGGTAAAATTTTATTATCTACCTTTAGATAGATAGATAGATCTGTAGTAGATACAGATCTTGTGAACAAAGTTACATTGTGTTGTACGTAGAGAAACTTACTTTTACTTTTTCACACCTGAGCGTCTTCAAAAATAATTTTTATAAGTACTTTCCACTAAAAATTTCTGGTTCCGTTTAGGCTTAGGAATAGGGATCAGAAGATCTGAGAGGTTTTTATTCTTATTATTTTTTTAATTGAAGTATAGTTGATTTGCAATTTGTGTTAGTTTCAGGTGTACAGCAAAGTGATTCAGTTATACATAAATATATATATCCATTCTTTTTCAGATTCTTTTCCCTTATAGGTTATTACAAAATAGTGAGTATAGTTCCCTGTGCTGTGCACAGTAGGTCCTTGTTGGTTATCTGTTTTATATATAGCAGTATGTATATGTTAAGATTTAGAGCTCAGGTATTCCTTGCCCCATTTTATACCTTGAATTCTACCTAAGAAAAAAAGTGGAGTTCAAGAACAACCAAAGCACACCCTCCATTTGTCTATGGGATTTACCAGTTGCTGTGAGGCTATATTCTAGTCATATAAATATGTAGGACCCATAAATACTTGTTGGGGCAACAGTTTTCCCCATCCAGTTTTGATATTTCCATCAACATTTGAAGATTGGAGTAAGTCCAAAGTGAAATTTAGGATTTGTCCATTCTAAATATTTTATTCTGAATCCAGGATTCAGACTAAAATTTTGTTTTGCTTTATTTAAAATAATATGAATTTTTAAATATTACTATAATTTCATTTGCTTCACTTTCATATTTTGCTTTATTTAATTTTATATATTCAATCATTTTTATCATTTGTTTAGTAACATAGCATTTGTAACCAAGATATATTTTTTGCTTTAAAGCTAAAGACTGTACTGAATCTCTGTTAAACTCTCAGTTGTTAAAGCCAAATCTCTAAAACATTTCATTTTATAAATACTTAAATATCCCATTTCACAATTTCTATTAAATGCATAAATGAGGTTTTTGCAGTCTTGGCACCAAACACTGTCCACTGAAGTAAAAATATTCTTCCAATTTTCATTATTTTACTCCAAGGTCTTATGATATGTTATTTGATTCTCTACAAAGTTTATTTGATAAATGAGAGTAAATAAAAGTTTATCAAGAAAATATTTAAAGTGATTTACATCATCCAGTGACAATTGAATACAGTGACTAACACAGTGTTAAATTAAAACATCTGGAAATTTTGCTAAAATTTTGCCTGGAACTCTCAACTTTCCCCCTAACTTTCCTCTAACATCATCTATACAAAATTCAATAAGATTTTTATGTCATTTTTCTCATTAAAACTGTTCTTCTCAGGTAATAAAATTAGGTTATTTTAGCTCTTGCTCTTTCTAGCTTTACAAGATC